>NC_092819.1:30295000-30472500 GCF_023375885.2 Dermacentor andersoni
ATTTTGTCTCGCCTTCGGAAGCTACGTTGTGTGTTCGCATGTGTTGCTTACAAGGCACTACGCATTCAAGATGGAGAATCTAGGGTCTTCTTGACTCCGTAACTTCGGTTTTTGAATAGCGATATCTGAGCGGCGGGGGCGAACACTTATCACGTCTTACCAACTATCCCGCTGGAAAGCTTCAGTGCATGGGGTTCGCCGGCATAAAACGTCGACTCGGCGCAAAAAGTTGGTCGTAAGTCGCTCCTAACAACTGCGTCAGAAGTGCATACAACTCCAATTTGTTTACAGCTCATAAACAGGTCTATGTGAATATTCGAAATATTGAATATATGAATCGAATAGCCCTTGCTATTCGATTTGTATTCGACTCGAGAATTCCCTATCCGAAGTTGCCGAACATTCCTTTATTTCCAATATATACGAGATAAAAACACTTATTGGAGTCTCGAGGGTGAGAAAACGATGAATGAGAGGACAGTTCCGGATGAATGTGCTGCAGGAGAGCTTCAGATGTTGCGCAGGGACACCAGTTCCTGAGCGATCCAGCGCACGGGGCAGATAACGTTTGTTCAACAATTTCCAGTCATTCAAGAAGAATGGCTCGCTTTCACGCAGCCTATGTACGAATTTGTTTCGCTATATTATTTGGCCAGTCCCACCACGTTTGCATCCCTCGAAAACAATGTGCGGGTCTGTAATGACTCTTTTCTCCATTAAGCGAACACAACCTATGTGCATCTGGTGACGAACTGCTCCCTCGATTCATTACTGTCATTGGCAAGGTGCTGCGGGCAATTGAAAGCCGATGTTTGCCGTTTGAAAGCTTCCCAGTTGTCCAGACATGTAATTATGAACGGTATTACATAAATGTACCAGCCTGATTTCTCTTCTTATTGTTATTATTTTTTACAAATCTGACTCCACGCGAACTTCATATATCATGTTGCTTTAGAAATGAGAATATATTCTATATTCGATTCGATATTCGGTAGTCATTTCTCTTGAATATCTTATATTCGAACACTCCTACTAATAAACAAAAGAACCACTTCGACTTTAGCATAAATGTCAACTGTCTGCGAGACAATTATCGAAGTGGTAAAGATAACACTATGCCTCCTCCTCCATCATAGCCTGCAAGTTTTTGTGTGTGCAATCGACCGATCGCACATTGTGAGGGAGATACTTCCTCAGTGGCTGAAAACATTCGAGCACGCGTCATTGGAAAACGAAAAATTTTCTTTACGAACTCGACGAGCCAGAGTGTATGTTTTCTTCGAGCGCATCAAAAACTCGTTTGCAGCTCGGCGAGACGCACAGAATGAACACGAAACACAAAATACCAAATGCTTTATTTCACAAGAGTACGGGTTTAAAGAAGGCTCTTCTTTATATTACGCGCCGTCCTCGGCCACTCTTTTGTTTCCACATTTAGTTGGGAGAAAAGCCTCAGTCAATTATCGCTTGCATTTTAAGCTCAAAACGATGTACACCGTGCGAAACGCCTACGACCGAAGACGGCTGTAAACGAGAACCATGGTCGGCTGCAAGTTGTTTGCTAGTTTATTTCAGTAGGTAAGGCAGACTGCGCAGGCATCCCTCTTTGTTTTGTATGAAAACACTGTATGCGACCTGCCAGCCCACGTTAAGAGGGATAGTATTGAAGCTGACTCATCGTCCCGCTGCGGTCTTGACCGAGAAAAGCCGTCGAAGATAGCGATTCTCAAGCGGCGCGTATTTCCAAGCGAGTGCATTGGAACCTCTAGACAGTACCGCCCTCAAGGTCCGCATGCAGGATTCGGGCAGACATGCGGCCGTGAGCGTTCTCGACTCATCCGTGGAGTTAGCGGAATGTCTGCGTCGAGTGACGGCCTCTTCCGGCCGAGACGTCGGCCCGTCTTGGTCTCGAGGTGAATGGACGTCTTTGTGCGCGCGCTTCTTGGCTCAGCCAGGCGCCGCGTACCGATGTCTATTCGGGAGGTCCGCATCTCGCATACGTTCTCGCTTTTTTCCCGGACGCTCCACGGCCTTCCAAGCTGCTTGTAGTCTCTCGGCACTCTGGGATCTTACAGAGGCCGCTTGGGCAGGGCATTTTAGCCGTTGCTGAGTGTAGTCCTGGTTAAGAACCTTTGCCCAGATGAGCATAAATTGTCGAGCAATAGCTCAATAGTCGGGCTCAAGCAGGGACGTGCGACTCGGATTATGAGAAAGATTTGCACGCAGTATTCAAAATTGGGGGGACCGCAGTTTGCCGGCACTCCCAAGCAATCGATCGACTGGTAACTGAAAACATTGAAAAGAAAGGTGTACCTGTGTATCAGCGACATCTGATTAGTAACAAAGAAATGAAAATAAAAATAAAAGGTGCAACCATGGAAGAAAATTGTCAATGTAAGCGAATCGACTAACACGAAGGTTCGCTTTAGGGGCCACATTTCGCAGCGTACTGGAGGCGTTCTCGGTGTCCCAGTTATCCCACGGTGTCCCAGCCATCATGCGCGAAGCTCTTAAACAATAGGGATCATTCTGCGCGAACAGGACAAGGAGCACGTTGCTCGGAGTTCAATTGAGAAACTGCCCGTAATTTTTTAGTTCCTGTCGCCAAATAAGCTAATTAAAACGACAAGCTAATTCTTTTAATCGTTGTCTTAATTGTCATGATGGCAATAAATGAGTTGTAGAGAATCGTAACAGACGTTAGAATGAGACATTTCCAGCAAATTACAAATCTTATATTTATTCTTACAGGTGAAGAGAACAGGCCCACGGATAACGAAATTTATCACGTGACTGCAAGTCCCTTTAGCGCGCACGGGTTATAGCAACGCCACCAAGCAGTATCAGCGGGAAACCATCTGGGGCGAGCGGCGAATGTAAGTGCGCGCTTGTTCTCTCCCTGAACGTGTCAGACTCGCCGGTGGTTATTGCGTACCAACGGCAACAAAACGCGCTAGCGGCAAGCCTGAGATGGACACCTTGCTTTCCCATTGAGCACCTGTTGTGCACTTGTCCTTAATAAGACACCCAAACGCCTTTATCTCCAACAACTCTGCTGGACGGTGCGAGGCTGGAAATTAACTTTTGAACCGTTGAACAGGTATTTATAAACATTTATAGGTTTATGTACTTCTAGATTCAAGTACATATTCTAAATTTCATTAATACATATGAAATACACAAGAAGTTAAGGCTGTCGCGTGTAACAATCAGCCATGTCATCTTAGAAAGACTATCGTTCCAGAAATAATGAAGACACACTCGTTGTTTTTGTGAGATACCTTCTAGGAAGTTATGTGCAGGATAAGGCTAGTCACGTATTTTTCATTCGTTCATTCATTCATTCATTCATTCATTCATTCATTCATTCATTCATCATCATCATAATCATAATCATCATCATCATCATCATCATCATCTTTTATGTCCACTGCAGGACGAAGGCCTCTCCCTGTGATCTCCAATTACCCATGTCCTGCGCCAAGCGATTCCAACAAGCACCTGCGAATTTCCTCATTTCATCGCCTTCTGCCTTTCTCGACTGCGCTCCCCTTCTCTTGGCACCCATTCTGTAACCCTAATGGTCCACCGGTTATCTAACCTGCACATTACATGGCCTGCACAGCTTCATTTGTTTTTCTTTTAATGTCAATTAGAATATTGGCTATACCCATTTGCTCTCTGATCAAAACCGCTCTCTTTCTGTCTCTTAACGTTATGCCAAACATTGTTCGTTCCATCGCTCTTTGCGCAGTCCTTAACTTGTTCTCAAGCTTCTTTGTCAGTCTCCATTTTTCATTATATTTCTGTAACAATATCATCACTTTGAGGCCAAGTTCAATTTTTTTCGTTGCCATTACATGTAATGTATTAAATCTCGCCCTTAAAGGGATTGCAACAGGCTCAGATAATTTTATTTCGTGTTAAACTTGCAAATGTACGCTAGTCGAACGTATTTAGTGAAAGTACAGAGCGCAGGGCATTAAGACCCCTTCGAATCGGTTCAGTAAAGAAAAAGAAAGACAGGCATTTTGTGAGCACACCGTCGATCTTGTAAAGGCCGCAATGCGGTGAAGAACAGTGGGAAGACAATCGATGCGAGAGCAAGCGATTGCTTCATCATGGTCGCAGAGCCCACGCGTATACATAGTGCAGTGAATTTCAGTCGGTGACTCGTAGCTTTTAAATATTAAAGTGCGGTTTTGAAGTCTGCATTCGAAGCATTTTTCCTAACTTCGAAGTCGCTAAAATGTCGCCAATTGTTCTGTCACTTCGCTAAAAGAAGTCTCCGGTCGTTGAATAGAAAAATTTGCTTATACAAACACCAGCAAGTCGCCATGTAAAGCGACATAATCACTAAAATGGCAACACTGTGCTCTACACTAGTGTTTCTACATAAGCCTACGCCTTTAATTATTATCACCAACCTTCTACTACATGATACTTCACGGTATCTGCGCCGATGGATCGGACAAAGAACTGTTTGTAAGACTGCGATGTCTCAGGACTTAAGGGAAGGATAAACAAAATCAGTTGGTACGTATTTATGTTGAAATTTCAGCGTTCGCGCCATCTGGTATCCCGATTTGTCATCTTATTTTTGCACTGAAATTCGAAACTTGACATTTTTCTCTCTCTCCATCTCTCACTTCGTTATTGTCGCACACACTAAGAAAAGGACGCCGCAAACTCGTTTCTTAACTCGGAAGTGATGTCGCAATAAAATATACTCTTGCTCAGGTACGGAGTAGCGGACTCGACATGTCAATGCGACCTAAAAGTTTGGATGCCTTTGCGGTCACAGGTGTGTACTTAGCTCTCCAAGAATTTAGAAGATAAAGCGCTAAATTTTTTTGGCGGTCAAGCGCGATCACTTATGTAGGAATAAAAACACGCTCGTTTCTATTCGTATAGAGTATAGGTCACGACAATGTCCGTCCGGGCCTCAACAAAGCTTTTTCGTTATCGCAGCTAACATCGCCACGCAACTGTTACCGCAACTAAGACGCATTGTACGCGCTCGCCGCACAAGTAGTCTTTCTGCACTCGTGTAATTGGACTGCTTTGCATAAGCTTGCGAGAGCAGCTGGCGCTATCACTATAGTTCCAGGGTCAGTTCCGTTTGCCTCTCTTTCTTCTCAATCTGACAAGCAAAGCCCGGTTTGCGACCTCTTCCATTGTTTTAGCACTGTAATAGTAATGGGAGTCACGATCGCGGTGGTGGTCTTTTTCACCCTCCGGAGGCCTTCTCGGTAAAGCACGCAGGCACGCACGCACGCACGCACGCACGCACGCACACACACACACACACACGCACGCACACACAAACGCGCTCACGCGCATCACAAGCAGACAGACGACAGACAAACAGAGAGACCAGTTCATACGCGTGACATTCACAGGTACAGACTGATCTTTCTCCCTGCCTTCCTCTCTTTCATACAGCCCGCAGCAACAAGCGAACAAAAGACGAACAGGAGAGTCGAGAGATCGCCATCTCGCAGTGTATATACGCTTTGAAGAATTCGGCCCACAAAAGCAGAAAGCAAAATCTGGTTGTCTCAATCCTTTCCCATCCTCTCCGCCATTATTCGCGCTCTGGGAACGCTGCTCGCACGTGAAAGCCCCGTAATTGCTCGCGGTCAGGGCAACAACACGGTGCATCATGGTTTCGCAAGGGCGGGGTCACCCACTGCCGGTCGCGCTGTTTTCGCGCCGCTCGGAGCTTGCACGCGTACTTGGAGCGTCGTCAGCGGCTTCGAGTTGGCGTGCGCGGTCGACTCGCTTGAGGCACGGCCGTCGCTGACGTCAGACAGCCGTTGACGTTGTACTACGCGGGGGCGTCGCTTTGTACAGCGTCCGGGAACGGACGCTGTAGAGTGCTCCCACAGTGCTCAGTTCTAAAATTCGGAAATCTGCGCTTGCTACGATTTTTGGTCATCCGCGTCGGCCATCCTCGTCGCGATCGCCTACTTATCCAGCCGATCGCTGTTGAGCGTGTAGCTGGCGCCCCAACGCCGGTCAATAAGGAAATGGCCTTGCGTAAGGGAACTTTTGTGAATAGGAGCTTACATCTCCGAGCATTTTCGTTTCAGTCTTTTCATTCTTTTTCTTTTCCTGGGGAAGCACGAGGGCGTCACAATGGATTCCTGTAAGAATGCGTTCTGTCGCGCCTGACGCCATGCGCAGTCAAAGCGCGACCAGCTTATTTAATGTGTCGTAATTTTTCGTTGGAGCGACTTTCACGATCTGCACTCTGCATTTATTAATTTCTTTATTTATCACAATACCCACAGCGCCGGTAGGCATTACAGCGGAGGGGAAAGCAAACAAAGAACCAATAAATAACTCAGGTAAAACAAAACATGTACCCGGGACACTTTCATACTCGCACATGCACACACACAAAAAAAAAAAGGGAAGAAAAAAACACTATCTTGCTTCGATGGGCTTATTGAATTTGAAAATACCTCGTTTGAGAGAATAGTTGCGACATCGGATGATAACTTATTCCCCTGGCTTATGGTTCTGGGAAAAACAAATCGCATTTTAAACGCTTCAGTTTTCCAGGCTACTTTTTAAATCTCATTTTCTTGGTACAGCCGTTGTGAAACGTAATCAGGCTTGGAAAAATATTTCCCGGGGTCTATACCTGTTCGAGAGTGGAATATATTGTGAAAAGGTTTCACTCTGAGTTATTCCCTGCGTTGCTGTAGTGGTTCCCAACCGAGGCTCTCTTTTTCTCTTGAAACACTGAAATTCCTGGTATAATCTGAACAAACAAAACGAACAGCTGTCCTATGAATTCTTTCTAAATTGTTCATGTCACGTGCCGACCACGGATCCCACACAGCGCAGTCCAGAACGGATCGGACATTTGATTTGTACAATGATACCTTTGTCTCAAGTGGCAACGTTTTTGCATTTGTGCGCAGGAAACCTAGGACACGGCATGTTTTAGCTGTGATATGATCAATGTGACCGCTCCAAGAAAGAACAGGTGTGAAATAAACTCCGAGATACTTGTGCTTCTGAACTGATATAAGCTTGATTGAATTTGGAGAGTAACAGAAGTCATGAGTTGTTCTTTCTCTCGAGAAACGCATGTCAACAGATTTTTTTTTTCAAGTTAATGAGCATGTGCCACTTGTTGCACCACTCATTTTCTTTGTACAAGTCATTTTGTAAAAAACTGCAGTCATGACTGGTACGAATAACCCTATGCAAGACACAATCAGCCGCAAATAGCATGATTTGCGATGAAATACTGGAACAGATATCATTTATGTAGATGAGGAACAAAAGTGGTCCCGTGACTGAACCATGGGGCACGCCAGAGGACACATCAACTTCACGAGATGTCTTGCCGTCAAGCACAACTTTCTGTCTTAAATTTAGGGATTCCTTTATCCAGTTAACCACCGTACTGTCTACATTATACATTTCTAATTTTTCTATAAGTAAGAAGTGTACCTCCAATGACTGAATTAGCACGTGTAAGACCATATATAATTTGCTTTGCTTCAAAGTTCGTTCTACCCACTGCGGCTCCTGAATTTAGGTGTAAGGACGCTCTCATGCCGAGCACGACTCCGCAGTGTCAATCACCGGCCTTGGAGACCGCATTGAAATGGCAGCGCAATGCAAAAATGCACGAGTGTTTAGATTTAGTGGTGCTTCTAGAAAATGCGGGCCTGTAAAACTGACGCGGCGCTGTGTGTCCCCTCGCAACCGACAAGTGCTGTTTAGGGACCTGAAAAGTTGACGCAATTTACAGCATATTTTGTTGTTGCTTCTTGAGATCATAACCCCCCCCCCCCCCCCCCCTCAAGCGTGTACTACAATATCTACTTCTCGATTAGATTTAAAAAAAATGTGGTTTTGTATGTGTGTGCGGGGGGGGGGGGGGGCGGCAGGAGATTACGTGCCAAACCCACGATCTGTTCTATGAGGCACGCTGTAGTGAGGGACCTCTGAAATTTGGACCACCTGGAGATCTTTAACGTGCACTTACATCTAAGTACACGGGTGTGATTGCATTGCGCCCTTGTCGAAATGCGGCTGGCGTGGCCGGTATTCGATCCCGCCTACATCGTTCATGATCCAAACAGCTCAATAAGTTCACTGGAAGATGTGGGCTTGAATTGATCAAAAGTGGTAGAACAAGGAGTGTCGCTCTAGCCAACGTTTCAACATGGAAACGTGTGCAACATGTCGAAACGTTGGCTACAGCGACATTTCTCGTTCAATCACTGCTGATCACTCATGTCACTTGCCAGTGCGGGGGTGCTATATTGGACACTGTCAAATTCCGCCATATTGTGAAGGTATGCAATGGTTGCATCCTATAAGCCAGTCAGAAAGGCCGTAGCAGCCTTCTTAACTCATCAGAACTGACAAGATGGCGACATCGACCATATGGCGGAATTTTCGCAATGTCCACGATACCACCCGCAGGGAACATCAAAATCAGTATGACGGAAGGCGGCGCTTTGAGCCGTTCGCAAGAAACCTGCTATGAGTAACTACTTAAGAGGAAAAAACGAAATCAGGAAAGAAACAATTTATAATAACTCGAAGGGAAGCTCTTTACTTTTCCAAGTGAGATCAGGACGCCTTAGAACACGCACTTATAAAGCGAGATACAAGAAGGAAGAAGAAGCATGTGCTTGCTGCGGCAAAGCTAGAGAAACGATGGATCATGTTCTATTAGAATGTGAAGGTATCTTCCCAGCGGTCGATTTACGCACCTCTGGCCTCCTTGAAGCCCTTGGGCTCAGTGAGAGAGGGGGAAAGTAAATATGTCCGCAAGAGAAATTAGTAAGAGGCGATTGGGAGATTGGAGGAAGAAAAGTAGGGAAACGACAAACAACGGAGGCGTACAAAAACGAAGCTAACAATAGGGGTCCAGAAAGTTTGGTTATGGGAATTCATCGTGTTTTTTTTTCCTTTTCTTTTTTTTATTTAACATAGGTAGGACGTTAGGCAATATTATAAAATGAGCTTGGTGGCGCAACCAACCATCCCGTTCCAAAGGGGACGCTCATAGCATCCATCCATCCTCCCATCCAGTAGATAGCGATCAATCCGCGCTTGTCTTATCCGTCCCCTTTTACCTCATACTGTGCCTCTTTTTAGCGCTCAATAATTATGTCTAGCGATTAATAGCCGCTGCACTGATAAGTTACCGAGTCATAATTCACGGCACAAGTGCTCCGTGTGTGCGACGCCCATTACCTAGTGATAATGCGTACCTGCGCGTTCCTCATCATCTCAAGTTTTTATTTTCCAGACGCTTATTGTTCACTTCTCCCTATCCGTTGGTTCGCTTTTACTTGCCACTTTTTTCTACCTTTCTAAGTGCTGGCAGTAGCAGCCACAATGGAAAGATAATAATACTTTTTAATTTTGTTTTAACTAATAACGGAAAGAACCATCAAGTAAGTTTAGTGCCTTTCTCTGTGTTATGGGAGCAACGCTGAGTACAAAGCTGCTCTTAAATTGCCGGGCATTTCTGACGGGATAAGGAATTCAGTAAACCGATGTGGCGGCTTGTGTAGTAGAGGGTAAAGCAGTCTTACCTTCCCCACCCCTCTCTCTCTCTCTCTCTCTCTCTCTCTCATCTTTTCATGTGCGTTCAGCGCAAGCACGTTCTTTGAACTGCTTTGTTTTTGTACGCCTCTCAACACCGTGTACGCATACAGGACAGTGCAATTATCGCAGGCTCCCAAGCCTATGGTCGCATTTTAAAATTGTTGGTTGGCGTAATTTATCCAAAAGCGACGGCAAAACTGCGTTAGGGCGCAGAGGCCATTCCTGTGTACAGAGTGCTTACCATTAGGTAAGCATGTTTTCGTAGGAAAACAATTTGGCCGGAAATGAGGCCTACCTGTATGGTTGTAGTGATAATGACTGCAATTAAGAGCGGTAAATGTACGGGCTGAAAACGGAGGTGGTTGCTATACGGTGGCGCCCACGTGAGCGCTTCTAGCGTGCCTGGCGGGACTCGAACTGCCGCCTGATGTTCCCCGAATTTTACGTACCATTTCACACCAACATCGGTCAAGGTCATCATCACCTTGACGTGATGACTCTCTCCGAGCTTTTCCGCGCCAAGACAGCCAAGACGAATTGCTTTGAGCTGAAGAGAGAGAGGAGGCTTAACTATGCATGATATGCGTGAGAGAATAAAACGGATTTTCAAGCGATTTTTTTGTTTGTTTGTTTGGGCGCTTGCCTTTGCACATCTGCGCATGCGCCAAAGGGATATAGAATAAAGCGTATACGTAAATTTACCTTGGTTAAACGTAACCTGCTGCTCGCTGACGTTGGTTTCGTTTGAAAAATGATTGGCTCGGATTAATAATGACAGTAATTACACGCCATGTGTTGCGTGCCAAAATAACGCTTCCGTTGTACACGGTGGCAAGGAGGTCGTCGCGGGAGTCGGGGATTTCCCTACAATTATGTTGTTCAGCTTTGTTTCTCGTGCGCTTTAGTATTCGTTGACAGGTGCTTTAGAGAACTGACCATTACTCGGGGGTCGAAAATGCCAGCCATTATATATATATATATATATATATATATATATGTGTGTGTGTGTGTGTGTGTGTGTGTGTGTGTGTTTACATAGAAATGTAAAAAAGAAAAAGAAAAGGGAACTGAAAATGGACGAGAAGATAACGTGCCGCTGGTGGAGCCGACTACACAACCTCCTCATTACCCGTGCGTTACACTACCAGCTGTGCTATGGCGATGGCTACCAGTCCATCCACTAACTTTGGTATTTATGTTTACCAGATCTACCCTTGAGAGTGTCAGCCAGCGCCACTCCTAGGTATGATGTGGGGGATGTGGAACATCCTTTTTGGCTCGATGGCGTCACTTCACACGTGAACATAGGAGAGCAGCCACGTGGCTGAAAAAAAAACAAAAAAAAAGCTCGTTTGCTACCTAATGGCGCCAAGGCTGCCAGATTCGGGACCCTCGCAATGTACGAACGAGAGAAGGAAAACCGAGCGCTCGATTTTTGTTGGTCATAACCATCTTAAGCCAAAAGATCATGCAGCCATGAAACGCATCGGGGATACTAGCTGTGGTTGAAATTGAAATGGGGAAACATAGCACTCACCAAAATTATTCCTTTCTTCAAATGTTCCTAAAGCACAACTGCAATGAAATTTTGCACTGCGTATAAAGCCTCGTTTCATATAGTCAAAATGTACAGCTGCCTTCATGCACAATTTTACATTTAAAATACGAGTGAATGCGTCACGAAAGGCTCGTAAAAGTAGACGTTCTTAAAAAAAAAAAAAAGAAACGCCTCCGCCATTGCCATTCGCCAGAAATGATGCAGGACCCGGAACGCTGAGGACCAGCACGGCATTTAGGCTTCACCACCGAGATAAAGTGGCACTCGCGACGCGATGAAAATCTCGAAGACGACTTGCTGGAATTTGTATCGTATCCACTAACCATGCACCGGGTGGACGCGTCGCCTGCTTAGGTGCTATATAAAGTCTCTTCATAAGAGGATTTCACAATTGAGCCCAGCCTCTTTGCCAAGAATGCTTTAATATTATATATTACTCATTTATAACCAATTACCCCCGTCGAGAATCGATACATTGCAGCAAATCACTTTACACACTCGTTCCATGGCACTTCGGCATCATACTTCGACTTCGACGTCGAATTCGAGGGATTTCACCAGCCAAATTGTACTGAGTGTACCCTGACTTGCGACTTCAGTTGCCGTTCGATTACGATAGCAAATTGCGATTGCGAAGCACCGATTGCGATCGCAAATTAGTAGATAGCTGTACGAAGTAAGGATAGTACTTTTATCGGCCGTATAAACTTGTAAACATTTCCTTACTAACTAAATTAACCACGATAGAATGCGTTAGCGTAACTCAACAAAGACGTAGAAAGAAACAGACACACGGCGACAGCGCTGTCTTTGTGTCTCTGCTTGTTTATACGTCCTTGTTCAGTTGCGCTTACACATTCTATCACTGATTCAAACCAACTAGCCCGTCAATGTGTTTTAACTAAATTAACCAGCACACTGTCACGCGCGCACAGGTAAACATGAACACACATCGCTCGATGACAGCGGAAGCTGTCTGTTAAAACGCTGGAGTTAGGAATCGTGGCAGCGCGCGAGAGCCAATTCACCTCCGTGCATCTGTCGCTTCAACACCTACGAAACATCCAAAGCACAGCGCATATGAAGCTACCGGGACTACGCACAGTATGCAAACATCGTAGATCGCTTTGAAGATGATCCCCACGCGTGCGCACACTTTAGCCACGTCGGAGACCGTTTTCAAGACACACGAGCGCCGGAAACGCGTTCCTACGGCGTCCGCGATTCACATGGCCAACGTCGTAGTAGACGCCGCGGTTGTCTCCACTCTGTACGGAGCGGCGCGCGAAGAGGACATCGAGGCACCGTAGCAGCCGCCGGAGAAGAACGCCCCTTCTCCCTCGCCTCACCTCTCGCCTCGCGCGCCACAGGAGAGGGCACGCATCCGGGCCGCGTTCCTCGCTCGCGCACGCGAGATTGAACCGCATTCGCCGGCTCACCCCCCCCCCCCCCCCCGCTTTCACTCATACAGAACCTCACGGCAACGGCGACGGCAGAAATGCGCCTGGGGCGTCCGCCTGTGGTTGAGCGTCGAATTTACGAACGCTCATTTATTCCTCATCGGAATGGCCAACAGTGCCATACGCCACTTTTGCGTGTGTGATGAAACCATAGCTCACATTTTGGGACTCTGACCATCCTTCGTCTCATAACGATGTACCCTGCGTCTACTGCCCAGATGAGTGACCATTTCTGGAAGCAAAGATCCTGGGACCGTGGCCGAAGAACTCTAGCATGCACACAGCTACAGAAGCGCTAATTAACTTTTTGAAGGCAACTGGTCTGTACGAGCTTGTGACAATACGAGTCTGAAAATTCATATGCGGGTGCGCCCACACTGACCTACCTTTCTTTGCCCCTTCCTCACGTGTAGAGTATACCCAACTGGGTGCGACCATGATTACTCTCCCTGCCTTTCCTTCTATTTCTCTCTATTATTATAACTAATTAAGTCAAAGTGAAATTTCGTTGCAGTTCAGCTGTATTAGGGGTTTCTGGACATTGCCACCATCTTTGTACCTCTACACAATCCAATAGTTAAGTCATTTGACGCAGACAAAATTCGCGGAATGTCTTGCAAGGCTTGATGATGATGATGAAGCCTCAATTAAAGTATAAACCCCATGCAAGCGATCTTGCACGCGACAGCGACAAGCGACGCGATGGAAATGGCTGTCGCGTTCGCTCGTCGCCTACAAGCTGCACCCCATGCGAGCGATGACTTCGAGCGACGTCTCCCCAGTGTTGCCGGTATGAGGGCAGGTATATAGGCGCCGAAACTAGCGTGACGCGTGCTTTATTACCTTAAGTTGATGTGTTTTACTGTAAAAAGCAGCATAAAATATTTATGAAAGTCTTGCAGTAGGTTCTTATCCTTGCAAGTATAAAAATTCAATCGTTTGCTCGTTCCCTGCGGAAATCAGAAGTACTTGAATTATGTACATCCATTTCCGGCTTCGCGCTATTGACTAGTCGCTCATAGCACTTCCGGGCGACGAGCGACGAATTCTAGATTTGCAGAACCGAGCGATCGCGCGACAAGACCGAGCGATCTGTTCACGCGATGGCCCGATCCGTCGCTCGAAGCCGTCGCTCGTCGCTGTCGCGCACAACATCGCGCTCATGGGGTTTAGCCTTAATGGTACAAACCCACTATGGGGGATAGGCCACGAATCGGGTCGTAATATGATTGAATAAATAAAAGAAATTGGTTGATAAATAAATAACACAAAAAATGAAAAATAAATATATAATTCAAGATGAAAAATAACCTGTGAATACACGAGATGAAGTAGTGATCTGCCTCCAACTAACAGCGTCCGCCTCTTCCTTTTTCTTTATTTACCGCTGAGTTAAAAGCTTTTCGAAGTCTTGTACATTGAAGCGAGCGATGTTTGCACATCACGACAGAGATCGAATTCGCTTCGTAGAGCTCGTATAGTGTAGAATGCAATGACGATTTCGACAGCACATGTTTTTCTTTTTTCGTTACATATACAGTTTTCAAAACGGAAATATCCTTGATCGTTACTCACACCGCACCGATACATGTCCGCATGTAGAAGCCCCAAGGAGTTCTTTCTTATGATTTTGATCACATACAATAAACGAACAAGTTTTATTATTTTGTTGTCCATGTTGTGTTTTTATGTTACAGAAGTAACAACATCAACGACAACAGAACAATCTAATAAAGAAATCTGCGTTTCAACTTCGGCAAATTGTTATAGTGTTTCTAGTACGAAGAAACCCACTTTCGCGGCTTTCTGAAACAGTATTTAAATAATGATTCTTAAATTGTACCCTAAACAACACCTGACATTTAGCGACAGCAGTTATGAATGACCATACGGCAGACAAGTTGCTGACGGAAAACATTCATTCATTGTATACGTAATGCTTGTTGACATGATTACAGCTGTTATCATAGGTTTAGGGTGTGGCGTTCTGATCAAGGTCACGACAAAGTCTGGCATTTCCAAATGACCACTTCGGCTTGCCTCGGTCGACAAGGCGCATCCTTGGGCTAAGAGGCGGACAATCGCAATATGCAAAGTGTCTGCAGGCAGTTATTGGAAAATTGCCACAACTCAACCGCTCCCGCGCCTGTGTATCGTCGAAAACACGTTAGTGTATTTTTGTGTTCTTTATTTTTGTATCGTCGCGCGTTCTCGCTAGTTATCAGTTTTCCTCAGGTTTATAAAAGAAGTGGATGTTCAAGAGCTGCCTAGACAAAAAAGAAAAGAAAAAAGAACGGTGATCAATATCTGCACCAGTTAGTCGAAGAGGTGGAAGAAGCATTTGACTTCCCTTTCGCGCTTTGGTCGTTTTTAACAATATTTTTTTCATCAATATGGTTACGATTCCAGGACCACCTTCCGCGGCTGACATGAACGTTTTGTGAACAAGCACTAGCATTGCCAATTAAAAATTATGGGTTTTTACATGCCAGAACCACGGTCTGATTATGAGGCACGCCGTAGTGGGAGCTCCGGAATAATTTGGACCACCTGGGGTTCTTTAACGTGCACCTAAATCTAAGTACACAGGTGTTTTCGCATTTCGCCCCCATCGAAATGCGGCCGCCGTGGCCGGTATTCGATCCCGAGACCTCGTGCGTAGCAGCTCAACACCACAGCCACTAAGCAACTGCGGCGGGTTAGCGTTGCCAATGGGCAGCTGTGTGCGCGTAGTAGTATGAGCAGAACAGACAGTGAACTTGGAGCTACAAACGCCGAGAGTTTTCCTTCACTCTCATGCACCGCCGAGTTGCGACGCCTGCAAGACCATCCGAGGAGGTTCAGCGCTTTACTATCGCTTTTATTGCTTCGCCATTCTTGCGACACCGCCCGATTCTTGTGTGTACAGGTATTTCCAGCGTGCAGGTTTAACTACGTCATGATTAACCGAACTAGCTCACCAGCACTACCAAAGTTATTAACTTAACAAATAGTGTTTTTTTATCGTCCAGAACCTGCACAGTGGATTACGAGGGACGTACGGCGTGTAATGGAAGGATCCGGATTGTTTTGATCACCTGGGGTGCTTCGAAGCGCACCTTAATATAAGCACAAGATTGCTTTTTTTTTTTTTTTGCATTTTTGCTCCTTTGGAATGCGACCTCAATGACCAGGTGTCGAACCTACGACCTCATGCTTAGCGGTGGAACGCCACAGTTACTGAACCACCGCGACGGGTGCCACTAAAGTATTCGAAGTATATTCGAAGAACTTCGTTGTATGCGAGCACAGCATATATAATCACCTTAGCTATTACGATGGGGGCAGCGGTTCTGAATTATAAAGAACTACGAGTAATGTTTTGAGGCTGGGAGGCTGTATGAGAACTTTCTTCGTTGCTGGGGGCTGGGATACGGACCCGAGGGGCGTTGTGGTGGAAGGAGAGACTACGAGGAGCGGAGGTGTGGTTAAAGTGGACGATATGACCCGACCTTTCATCATTTTAACACCTCCGTGTGGGGCGGGGTAGTGAGTGGGTATAGAGACCACTGTGAGACAAAACTTGCCTTCGCCACCGCCGACGTGCTCTAAACCTTGTCTTTCGCAGCATCTGAAGCAACCCATCACATCCCAGTGATTACCCTCCCTGTGCCTTCCACCCGCAACAAACGATACGTTATGTGTTGTTTCGCGAACAACCTTTCGACTAGCCGAAAAAAAAGGAAGAGAAACAACTGAGCGCCTCCCACTCACGCGAGCCCTGCAAAGCTGCGTCTTCACATTGAACGCTTAATGTTGGTGATATTCTCTCGAGATGACGCCACCTTAAAGGGTTGCGCATTCCATTGCAAGCGATGCCGCCTTAGAGTTACACAGCTTTTTTCAGGGGTCTGTAACTACTCCGTAGCGTGTTTTGCAAGTGAAACGTTGCCCCCCGACGTGCTGCTCACCAGCCTCACGAAAAACTTCCACTCTAGGGCGGAAAACCCCTTTGACCCCTAAAACTGTAATACGGGGTTACCGGCGTAAGACTTATCAGCGACGAAGAATGCGCTCGCCTCCTTTCATAATAGCCGGCTCGATGTAAACAGACGAAGGAAGAGGGGGGAAGGCGATGATGCGAGTGCAAAGCTGGTAGTTGCACGAGGCTGCTGCAAGCAACACACACCCGCCCATGAATGTGGTACCCTCTTCGTTCCGCTTGGAAGGTGGTGCGTACGCCGTGCGCGTTCCGTAAGCACGGCTAATGAGCGCGTTGGATCAATTGGCAGAATGACTGCGGACGCCTTCCCCGCACCACGCCGGCACAACAGAACGCGCAGGCGAAGGGGCTCTGACGCAGCAGACAAAGCTGTGCTGCGAGACGCCGGCATTCGCAGAAGGGGTGAACAGTCGGGAACTGCGGAGCAAGCGAAGAACAAGCAAAACGGCCCGGCCCACCCGCCGGATGAAACAAAAAACGGCGCTAAAGAAAAACAGAATAAAGTAAGGGCAGGGGAGCTGCGGACGACCGCCGGCAGCGAGCACCCGCGAGCAGCAGGAGCATCCCTTTGCCTTTTGATGTATTCCGGCACGGAGCATCACGAAGCACCAACATGCGGGCGAGTGAAAGCAGGTTTGGGAATTCCCGATGCTCGACGAGCGTTCGGGCTGGCATGGGCCGCGTGCGTTCGTAGACGGCGCCGTCGTTTTCACTGCTGGCCGCGTCTGGATCCGCACGCTCTCTGCCGTTCGCTGCGTGGCTGTGCAGGAGTTGCGGGGGGGCGTCGACTGCGGATGGACGCGCGCTGTTGCTGCTGTTTGACGGGTGCAGCCTGCGGACGTAGTTGATCTGCCCGCGCCTGGCGCTTGGACGTCGAGATCGACTCGCCCCTCGTCGAACGACGTCGCAGGTTGCCGGATCGCCGATCCGCGTCGCGAAGAAGCAGCGATGGACCGCCCAAGAGGCGCCCAGGTGGGACGACATCAGCAGTATTATTGTATTTTTTTTTCACTGTGACAGTGGATGGGGAGGATCATTTGCAGAAGGGATTACAGGTATAACTAAACTAGAATTGGCGGTGTGAAAGAGACAGCAAAAGACAGGTGGCCCTAGTAGAACACAGCGGAGTGCGATGCCTACATTGACCAGTTGTAAACGTCAGCACGCCGTGTCATATATACAAAAACTAATGCAAGGGAACTTTTTGGATGAATATAAGAAAAACAATGTATTTAAATTCCGCAACCAACGCGTCAGGTTGGTTATCTTCTATCTCGCTTGATGCAAGACCTGCGAGGAACCTTTAGTGATATCAGAGTAGTGCAAATAGGGGTAGGAGGGTGGGAGGATACTGACGTTTTGATCAAGGGAACCACTCCCCCCGTTGCGTCCATTAGCGCCGTGGACGACTGTCGGGCGGGCGTTTGCAACATGGCCTTCTATATGCGGTGACGACGAGCCGTTGCGGAAGCCACCTGAGCCGCGTGCTCACTTTTCCTTCAGCGCGCGTCGACGCTCGTTGCGTTTCAGCGTGCAGATGAGCCTCGTTACCTTGGGTGACGGGAGCAAGCTTGACACCCTAACGACGTAACGAGAGTGCTTCTGCCAGTCAAGGAAGGACGGATGGCCATAACCACGACACTGGCGTTTTCCAAACGCAGTGGATGCTTCTCCCTTAAAAATAAAAAGAAATGGACAAGGTGTGACAGAAATTGTCGTGTTACGAAACAGGGAATGCAGGCACAGGTGACGTCTTTCGCACGTTAGTCTCGACAGACGGATGCGCGCATGCGGTGTCGGCGGGGCTTTTTCGGCGTGGCAATTTCGCCTGCTTTTGCGTCGTCATGCCGTCAACTGCCGGACGACGACATGTTCATGGCCTCCATTTTTTCCTTTCATCATCGCATCCGTTTCAAAACGAAAAAGACTTTATCAGTACTTACCTTTCTTGTTGGCTGTCCGGCCTATTTATTATAAAAGAAATATAAAGGAATGAGAAAATAGTTGACAACTAAGGCACACAAATGACAGAGCGGCTTTTATGTCATGTCTTCTTCATACCTTAACTGTCAGTCATTGTCTCATTTGTGCGCCGTTTTTCCTTGACAACAAGAAGCCACGCTGTAACTATATTTTCTTCGTGCCTCAGGTGTCAATCGTGTCACTGTCGCACTTTGTTCCCTTAAATGTGCTCGGCGTAGGAGGCGCAAGATGCCAAGGCAAGAAGGAGACTTCTAGAAGGTCGTGATGAGTACTGGAATTCGCTCCTGGAGGTTGTTTGATTGGCATAAGGCAGCAACGAAAGAAGGCAGTGCAATTTGCCTTGACCTTCGTGCCACATGTGACGGCATTTTCCCATTTGCAACCGTCAGGTTGACTCGCTTTTAAGCGTTTTCAGCGCCACTTGGGAGTTAAGTTGGATAGCCCCTCAGTTGCGCCTTTTGGAAGTCGCCTCCCACATGCCCCCTCAACTAGAATAACGTCTCAGAGTAGCGATTGAAACGCCGATAAAAACGAGCTCGCCTTGATTCGAAAGGTTCCTTGAAGTTGAGAGTGTTACAGCAGAGAACTGCCAGTCTGTTACCCATTCGTGAGAGACGGGTTCTGCTACCTGCGGCGATCGCGCAAGGTTTCGAAACGAGCGCCTCGATTGTCTGGACAACCTTGCATTCTCACATATTTGCACAAGAATCACCATTACGTGCAGTGCGTGAGAAAGCCGTAGCACTATGGATGTGCGAGGGCCTTGCGCACGACGTCGCCGTTTAATTGCTGCTCTTTGACCGCACGTTGCGTTCAATACTTCCCGCCGTAACTCCGCGCTATAGTTCCGTAAGCCGTTCGCCCCGCTTGTTGCGGTATGCTCCATGTCCTCTCGCTTTCTAAGGTTAACAATGGAGGTCGACCGTGGGTCCTTTCTCTGGGATTCTTCATTATTTCTTGCCCGTTGTTTTAGGGGCCTTCGTTGTCTGAACCAGTGGATGAGGTGCAGATTTTTATGCTCCGGTGATTGGCTTGCCTATCACCTTCGATGGAACATATTCAGCTGACGCTCACTAGCCTTTCACCGCCGTGGACGAAACGCACGTGTCTGCAGTGATGACGCGACGGGAGGACATGTCATTGAGCTAACCTCGAATAGGCTTGAAACACCTCCGGCAAAGACGCCGCCAAGGAACGACAGCCACGCCGAAAGGCCATGCCACGCGCCTTACTATATAGGGTTGACCGGTGGACGCTTTAGTGCACCATCACCATGCGCCATCTCGTTCGCTTCGAGCAGAGATTTGGTGTCGATAGCGGGATACGTTCCCGCGTTCCTTAACCTGGTTGCGGCTACGAAATAATAGCACGTAACATTTAATTATAGGCAACGAAGATCGCTCGGTGGCTATGGCATTGTTTTCTTGAGGACTAAGTCGTCAGGTGGATTCCCGGCTGAGACAGTCGCATTACGATGGGGCGCAATGAAAAAAAAAAAAGAGAAAAGGGGAAGAAAAGCACACTTGAATACCGTGTGTTTGATTTAGGTTAAGAGGGGTTAAAAATGCGCGACACAACGAAGACAAGCGATAGAAACACAGCACACCACGAGCGAATTGACCGGCCCCAGTGAACACCACTGCGCTCGCGTGGTGTGTTGTTTCTATCGGTTGTCCTCGTTTCGTAGCGCAATTTTAACCTCCTTCAAGTACGAACCAACTAGCCCTCAAGAACGACCTACTGAAGATTTACGTTAAGGAGTTTCGAGTGGTAAAAATTTATCCTGAACCATTCACTGCGCTGTTTCTCAGTTTCTTCGTGTTGCTTTGTGACACGCCATCGTCGTTTAACTAGGCCGCCTTAAAAGCCTTGTTTACGCTGTGAAAGAAGACACGCACGGTTGACTGGAGCCTATCCTTAAATAGAAATACTAACAGCTAGAAATAACAGTTAGTCCAATTCATGATAGATTAAGCTGCATGACCACCTGTCTCATGGAAATTTGTGCAGCGCGATATTTCATGTAGCCGGTGCGTCTAAGGTATGTTTTTTGATAAAACAACGTGTCTGACAGTCCGTTAATACAGTGACCATGCAGAGCGGTGGGAAAGAAGTTGTATAACGCGAATATGCTATCTGTTGATGTGTACGTTCCTAGGCGTAGGTCTTGCTGTCCTTTGAACTTTTTTTTCCTTTGCTTTGTTAGCAGCGTAATCGCGTTCCTACCTATAGTGTGATGAGTACTTGCTGTAATAAGGATATTCCAAAGCCGAGATTGTAGCCTTATTTACAGGAATTTCAGCGTCGTCATTATAAGATCTACATGGTCCTCCACGTTCAGGGGAAACACCTGATGAGTATTCTTTGAGGCAGTGCAACTTAAACATTTCTGAAAAAAGAAGATAAAGAAAAGAGGGGGCGGAGCAGAGAGAAGCCTTCTTAATGAATTGCGGAGAATTCTGCCGGCATGTACGTAACCCCCTGCATGATACTCTGCGCGAAGAAATAAATCGGGGTCAGAAAGGCGTAGGAGGAGGAGAGCGGGAAAAGAAAAAAAGGCTAGAAAAGGTATGATCCCTGCATATAAACACGTAAGACAAAAGTGACTGTGTTGACGTAAATAACGTAGAGCTTGTTAGTTGAGCTAAAGCCTTGAAGAAGTGAGAAAAGGAAATGTAAAGCTTGACGTTGCTTTGAAGAAGAACGCGTAAGACTTAGTAAGACTTTAGTGTACTTATGTGACTCGACTTTGCGTTACTGTGGTTTGATGTTGACCTTTAGTTTTAGTTCTTTTAACTGGATTCTTTTTGATATCGCTATGTGAAAAAGAGTGACTGGCGCCAATTAAATGCGACATCTCCTAAGCACCACATAATAATAATAATAATAATAATAATAATAATAATAATGATAATAATAAAAACAAGATCGCTTGCTCTAGTGGTTTTTGGGAAGCAGAGTTCACTCTATTGAAATAACTCCTTTAGTCTCAGCAGAAAGCTCGACATTCCGACAATCTGCGGTTTCTAACGCTCCACGGTTATCACAGAAAGGGCTGATGATTAGCCCAAGACGGCACAGGCAGCTGTTGGCGAATGCGGCGCTCAGATGAAGCCGTTGATGCGTTGTCTCAAGGTGACGAGGAAGATGGTGTGCAAGACTTGACTTTAAAACGGGGTGAGTTGGTAGCGGAGAAAGTGACGCTGATAAAACTGCGAATTCTGCAGGCAGCAATGGCCAATAAATGCGCCCACGCTGAAAAGGAATTTTTTTTCTGGTTAATTTACAGAGAGATAATTAAGCAGTCCATATAACTCCTCACACAGTTATTTTCTATAAACGAATGGTCAAGCGACAAAGCTTGATTTCAAACTTGAGTCTGTGGGTATTGCCTGATGCATACCATCTTCAGCGTGTAGCAAGACAGACGAAACCCTCGATTCAGCCAACACTATTTACTTGCACAACCCCATAGGGTGTAGGGAGGCGAAGCCAGTCCGACAACTCGCCGCGACGTGCAGGCCTCGTGTTTATAGACTCGCCCGCGAGAATCGCACATGTGTGAATGCATGCACATCAAGCTCTCAGATAGTGGCGATGACCCAGTTCAATAGGTCTCCACGGGGTGGCCTTCTACATCTGCTGTGAGAGTTTTATATTAAAGAGGTGCTTCTCCTATGATTTGAGGAGGCGCAGGAGGTGGACGGTGCTAACTCCGGATGACTCCTATACGAGTTTATGAAACCGTGCGCGGTGTAGGGGAAATGCTTTCGAATTTGACGCTGGGACGCATAAAACCCAGGATGACTACCTCTAAATAGTGAAGTCGACTGCCAGCAGCGTGAATAAATTCAATGTCCGTGTATTGTGCTAGCTGCTATCGCCGCCTGTCAATTGTTACTCAGCTTCCTTACGCAAGTTCGCTCTATGAAGTGCGTTTCCTTCAAGTGGCACCGTCAGCACGTGCCTTCCCGACCTGCATGCTCCCACTTTCACTCCACAGCAATGGGAGCAAGCATAACTATTTGCAACGGAGCATTAGGTGTCATGTATACGATGTTGTACGTTTCGTTTTTATGAAGCAGTAACGAAGTGTAGTAAGTAAATAAGGCCTAAAGTGACTAAGCCAGTTTGCGTTAGTAGTATTTCTCGGTGTACAGTCTTCTTTTGTAAGAAACTTCACAGTTTTGCTTACTCAGTATACACACACTTCAGGGTTGATTTCGTACCCATGTGCGCACTGCATGAATACGTGTCTGTTAAATTAAAACATGCGAGAACAAACGCAGAGGCTTTTCCTTTAGGCGTTAGCATTCTTGCGATTATCAAACGGAGTGTGGGGGGTTTGGTCTCTCACTGCGAATGCTAAGAGACGGAATGTGGTATACACACAAGACCAGTCGGCTTATTTAGCCCTCTGTACTACCCCTATAAAAACTGCGCTGGTGACCAGCACTGCTCTCTATGGAATCTCGCAAAGAAGCAACAAACGGCATCTAAATACTTACTACAACAAATATATGCGTTGGAACGCGTAATTGAATTTTAAAGCAGAGCTTTCCGAACTTTATTTCGCGATGTTTGGCGTGTGCGCTCGGATGGTTTCGCGCCAAACAATGTCGGCCGATCACAGAGGCAGTGTAGTAGTAAACTAGGCTGATCGTGGAGACAGTGCAGTGAGAACTGGGACGGTCCCGGAGATGGTGTAATCAAAAGTGGGCCGATCGTGGGGACACCGTGTAATCCGTGGTCGCGCGGGTCGCGAGGTGGAGGTCACGTGGTGTAGTCGCCGCGTTTAACACTACTCTTCACATGTGTTGTGCGCTTCTCCTTGCTTCGACCTTTATATGGTTTGAATTTAAAATACCACCCAGCGAGTTTTCAACGGATTTCGCAGAAGTTAACGCTGTCTTTGCCAGTCATTGTCCATAGTTTCTATCGCAATTTTTTCGCTGCGCAGTCATCCTCCTCGGATAGCCGATGTCCACGCTGGCATGTATTCTGCCGAGCCTGTGTATAAGCACACAGATAATCTCACGCTGACTTCGAGCTGGCAGCGCTGCCTATTCCCAGTTAAGTGCCAAATCGAAGGTATCGGCAACATGATGTCGCAAAGTTTTAGCCTCTTACCGCGAGCATACCACGACCACACACGCGACCCGGCGTTCTGGAGATGCCGCGAACGGCCCTCCGGCAGTATCGACAGTGTTGAACACGCGCATTTTGCGGCTGCAGAGTGCTACTAGCTGCATTGACGCTTTATGAAGAAGTTTTCAACAATTCATGGTTGGGAAAAGAAGAGAACAAACGAGCCTTACAAAATTGTAAAAATAAAGAAAGGAAAACGGCGACGTAAGGTGTTCGACGTCCTCTGTACATTCGGCTGGTTGCCAGATTACCCTTCTATGAATATTTTGTTGACTGAAAGTCGGTGTAATGTCCGTGGGTGCTTAACGTTAAACTTGGCAAGGTATAGAAAGCCAAGGCTTTCTTTAGACGGAACCGTTAGGGAAAGCACGCTCCTCTTTATTTTAAACTTCTTGGTTGATTGAATTGCGACGGAACCGGCTTTATTTCGGTGGCAGTATAAGCAAGCTCTTGCCCATTAATCTAGCCTGTTTGCTCTAAGGAAAACGTTAAAGAAAAACTAGAGCCAACAGAAACGTAGTAAAACTCCAATATTTACTTCCTATCCTATCCTCCACTGCTGCTTAGGAGAACGCTGACGCATGAAGCCCTCGCTTTACGTTATTCGTTCTCAATTATTATTATTTGTTTTGCAAACATGTACTCTTGACAGGAAAGGGGAAGCAAGGGACGGGCTGGCAACTGCCGCCGGAAGGGTCACAATGCCTGCCTGCTCTTCAGAAAGGAGCAGACAGAAACATAGAAGTGGAAGATAGGAAGAAGGGGAGGAAAGAAAGAACAAAGTGTCAAATCTGAAGGATTAAAGAAAAACACACACAGTACAGATCACGCACAGTAGGGCTGGTCACTGCAGGTTACGCTACTAAATAATGTTAAAGTAGAAGGAACAGTGTCTGACGTCCTCTCACTCGAAAACGGAAGTAAGCCACAAACGTCAACCTAAGGTAGCTACTTCTAGAAAGGTAAGGAGAGCGCTATGAGCCTGATCGCGTCGAGAAGCGCAACAATTGGGGTACCAACATTCGTCGAGTGCCGTACACCGCAGGCCAAGGAGATGATAGCCCCCTCATTAGCGACGTGCACTGCTCAATGAAAACGGCACACTCCGATATCAGGTTCTCAAACGAATGGAACACTCACGCGCTTGACATTGCCTGTGTTGTAGAGCACAGTTCTCGAGTCCCTTCTGCTCACTCTGTCTCGTTGTTATTATGATTCGCTGAAAACTCCTTTCCTTGTAACATAATCTTTCCAGCTATCGTCCATTCCTCAAGACAAAATATCCCCCGCAGCAGAAAGGTTTGCGTTGAGCTAGCGCAAGAATGGCATCGAAAGGCGCTTTTCAGACGAGAGCTTCGAGTCTATTTTAAGAACGCCGCTGGCCGTTTCAACATGTAGCTTCTGCGAAACCTACAAGGGTCGCCATTGATGACGGCCGGGCACCCTGCCACCGCAAGTGCTGCTACACGTAGGGCTCGCGATGTATATTATTATTTTTTCCTTCTTTCCATGGAAATCTTGAGATTCAGTAGTGTGCGATAGAGCCCTTCGTTGTTTGATCTGTAAGTGCGAGAGAGAGCCGCGCCTTAAGTCAGGCCGGCGAAAAAACAAAAGCCCCACCCCCTCGTATGACGAAGCGCGAACCCTTGCGCCTACCCGTTGTTGACATGGCTGTGCCCGGAATACGAAATCTGTGTGATGAAACAGCGGAGGCGAAAGTTATAAGCAGCCGCCGCTGCTGGCGAAACGTGAAAAGGGATTCCCTCCGACCTCGCCCACTGTCGTCGCATACATTAAAATGTCTCCGAGGTTCGCTCGATATAGAAACGGCTCGAGTTGTATCGCTTCTTTCCTGCCGTATGCGAGCTGGGCTACGCGCTTTGGTTTTCACAGAGATAACGTATTATCACCGCTCCGGGTATTTAAATGAGAACCGGAGCGTCGGTGTTGGGTGGGGTTGTAGATCTAACTCACGGTTTCGTTTTTTCTTAGGTTATGACCTGCTAGGTCAGTTTGTGAGTGGTAAACTAACCGATAGCTTTCCTGTCTTGTTTACTCGGTGTTCATGACTCACCCTGACTTTGAACGACGCAGCAGATGTCGTCGACTCCACGTTCACCACGCGGCAATCGCTTCCACTTCTGTGCTTCCGACGTGGCGGACGTCAGTTGGCTTCAGGCCACCTGTTTCCGAAATGCTTTTCCGGTCAGCTGCAGCAATTTACAGAACATGGAAGCAGCAAGAAGAAAATTTACTCAGCTTCATCTCAGCGCATGCATACTGGAACATAATCGTGTGATCTGTATATATCTGGACACGGGGTTGCATTTTTCGATCTAGCCTGCGCATCTAAAGGCCTCGAGTGTACTTTATTTTATTCCTTTTGTAAACTCATATGTCCAGTAAATTCTCGCAGACAGATTTTACGTATGACTGTGTCCATGAATCAAGTTGACCTGCTGGAGCTCAAAAGCAGGGAAGCATACTGCGTTGCTCGGCAGCAACGTCGAGGTGCGTCGTTCTCTTCTGCGTGGTATTCCCTGCTAAAGACAACTTTGATCACTTTCCTGGAAACAGCAGGCAGGCGACAATTCATCCTGCTTGCGATCAGGATATCTTCAGGAGTACATACATTGTACATTAACCTTTCACCCGCCACAGTGAGAAACCGCATAAGCATATGGTGATTTGCCGGGACACCCCGCATTTGCCACAAACGACCCAACACAAGAGTTACAGAGAGCGACACGCGACCAAAGTGTGCAATCGAATTTCTCGGAATGCCGATCCCTCCTTTCGGGGCGCCCGCGGGGTGCCAGAAAAGAAGGATCGCTGTGCGCATGCGCATGAGTCGGTCACGCTGTAACGCGAGGCATAGAAAGCGAGGAACACTGGCGGCTGGGTTACAGGTTCTCAGAATAGCGCGCTCTTGACTGTGGGTCAATGTCGTGAGCAGGGGCGCTGCAATTTGGCCAGGAAAGAAAAAAAGGGGCGCCGGCGCATCCACTAATAGATATCGCTTCCGCGCCCAACATGGCCTCGCGTGTTCTACGTCGGTATCGTTGTTCTGCCGGCCACGGCCGATGTCGGATTACGACTCTCGCTTTCAGTAACCGACGGGGAAACGAGAGACGGAGCCGCGGTCTCGGTGTCTTCCTCTTCGCAGGAGGCTGGCACAGCCGCTGTAACCATAACCGCTTGCCGAATCAAATCAGTTTTGCCTTCAACCACCAGGAAAGAACTGGACAGCTGAAAAACAAAACAAAATAAAAAACCGATATACTGCCACGAGTAGGTTGACGGGGCTACTGGCGCTGAGATGCTACAGTAGTGGGATGGCGCAAGAAATTGATTTGGCTTTTACTTTATGCGGACATACGTACAAAGTAACGCAACATGCCCATGCGTGTGGTTGCAATAAGACACAGCCGTAGCATGCCTCCCGACGAGACCTGTTACACTCTGTGTCACAGACTACATAGACATCAGTGGGTGCGCAAAACAGAAAAGCAAAGAAATATACCTGCACACATTCACATCAGCCACTGTAGCAGCTTCCGAAGGTGGAGCACATTACAGAAGTGACGAAATTTGGCACACGGCCCCGTGGCAGGGCTCTGTAAGCGCGCATATAGCTCTCGAACGCTCACTATATTGAGGATCACTATGTCTGTCCATCTCTTGGACTTGGGGACGGCAAAAGTTCTACGCTGGTCTCAGTGTGGCGGACCAAGGACAAAGGCAAAGTCATGGCTAGCCATGACTTCGCTTTGGGTGCCTTAAAAATGAAAACTAACATCATGCGTGGACACAAAAGGGAAAGTTTCTTTCTCTTCGCTTCTGTTATTCATCGGTTGATGTGGAGAGATCGACGGAGAGGACACCTCGGCTAACCCATTCCTCTGTTATACAACAACAACAACAACAGCAGAAAAATAATGGCGACACCAGCACCGAAAGCACTGGTGTCTCTACGTGCAACAGTGCTTTCGGTGCTGGTGCCCGTAGAGACATTCTTTGTGGGCTTGGGTTCGTTTTATTATTTATGACATTTTTCTTTCTTTTCCTTTTTATTGGTGCTTCAGTAGCAAAATTAGTATTTTGGGATAGCCACTACAGTGAAGCAGCCTACCTTCCCATGTATCTACACTAAAATTGAAAAAGAAAAGAGAAAGAAAGAGAAGATTCACTGTAAAAAGCTAATGATGCCGCAAACAGAGAGTATACTTAACGTCTCAGAGAGAGAGAAAGAGAGAGCAAGGAGAGGAAAGACAGGGAGATCAACCAGACGAGCGTCCGGTTTGCTACCCTACACTGGGGGTAAGGGAAACGTGGCGTAGGTGCTCATCATACAGGTGTGCAAAGCCTTTATGATATGCGTGGTGCTGGTGAATGCACATGTTTAGGAGCGAGAAACTTTCTGGTGCAACATTTCTTTCTTTCCTTTTTTGACTGTCAGTCGCCAAATAAGAGATGCGTCGTAAAAGAATATTTCTGGCTTCAGGATGCCGCCTCTTTTCACGCGTCACCGCCTCTTATTCCGGTGTAGTTCCGTTGCTGGAGGTGTGCCGCGAGTGACGACGTAGTGTGACGTTGAAGAAAACGTCACTGACGTCACACAACGTCCGTGTCGTCAAACCATGCCCGTAAAAGCCGCTTTTCTTGCCTTCGTCTGACTGGGTTGATTTCTCAGACCTTGCATACGTACCATTACCTTAGGTGTAAGTTCTCGCTATGTTCACAATGACTATTGACATCTTAGGAGACGTACAAATGTTGGTTGATTCTAAAAGATTTCTACCCTCTCGGTGGTTGTCGACCGTGATACGGGGCCACATATTGCTGGTTACTAAGGGATTGATTCGGCCGAGTTGGTCTGTCATACTGGGAACCTCAATACCGGTAAAAAGGCAGCGACAGACAAAGAAACGACAACACTAGCCGCGGTCTCCCGTATCCCGCATTGAGTGAAATCTTAGAATTGAGAAAAAGCTGTGGGAGGTGACGTCAGCTCGCAGGCCTGATACGAACTTCCCGTAGTATGAGATGCTCGGTGATACCTTGGCTGACGTCACGGCCGCCACATATGACTTGGCTTATCAGAGCCAATTTAGCGGCACGTGTTGGAAAAAATTCATTTTCTTCGTTTATTTTTTTTTTTTTTAGAATTGAGGCACCTTGTTTGTTTACGACAATTTCGGGCATCATTCTTTGCATTCGAACGGAGAAGAATAGCAGTACGCCACACCCCGCTCATTTCTTTGCCAATAAGTTTGCTTTTTATTCAGCGAGCGGCCGTTGTAGCTTAGTGGTCGTGGTGTTCCGCTGTTGAACACGATATCGCGGGCTCGATGCCCGGCCGTGGCGACCACGTTCAGATAGGGACGAAATCCAAGGTTCATTGTGTACTTATAGAGTCAAGCGCGCGTTGAAGAACGCCTGGTGGCCGAAATTGATGCGGAGCCTGTTTCTACCACTACGCCGTCCCTCATTGACAGCGTGTTGTTTTAGACATTAAGTCCCAGAATTTTATTTGTCTTGTTCAGAAAACTCTGCACAGTGATTTCATGGTCTTTAAAACGAAAAATGTTGGTACGAGAAATAATGATTAGCTACCTAAGTATAGAAGAAACAGTACAGAAAAACAGGCCAACTAATATAACCGACTACAAAAAAAAAAAAAAGAAGCAGACCTACTACAGCTTGAATAAATGAATTCATGAATGAATCATTTACAGCGGGTAAAAGGGGCTATATTGCGTGTCTGCAAAGTGGTCGGGGTAAGGGTTTTACTAAATGTACTTATTGTTTGTTTTGAGAACATACATAGACTAGACAGGAAAGGGAAAACGAGGAGCAGGCTGGCAACTGCCACCTGAATATCCATGCACTACATATACGCGCAGCTGAAGGTGCGACACTTATTTACACGACAGTTGACCGAGGAAGGCGGTAATGAGCTTCGACACATGATAATGAGCTCCGCGACGATCATTTTTCTTTCGCGACTTCTTTGTCTCTGCAAGAGCGAGAGCCGGCGGCCTCTGTAGGACGAGGCAGTTGACGGCTCTTAATTGCTTGCGAAGCGTAGTGCAGGGCGGTCTTACATTCTCGACTCATCAAGGATGACCACTATCGCGCGCGTGCGCTTTCTGTGACAGACATTTCAACAGCTCAATGTCACCCCGCATCCACTTCCTGCGGGGAAGTCCTTCGCCGTCACTCGACCACGTCGCGTGAGATTGAAGATTCTGCGCTGACGTCTGACGTCTTTGCATAGGCCGTAGTTCGGCGAGCGTTGAACGCGCGACGCGGGCGAACCCTTCAACGCCACGAAGCGTCGCCCTCTGACCCTCGGCCGCGCATCCCGTCTAGGCGTCGTCTCGTGCCCCTTGTGACGAGTTCAAACGCGACGCAATATCCCTGCGCGTCGCCGGCGAGAGCCGCTTTCTCATCAAACAAAGTCGACCGGCAGCGTTTCCAGCGGATGCTTTTAAAGGATGTCCGCCGCCCGCCCACCCGTAGGTGCCGCGGCAGCAACCACCGGCGGCGCGGGCGAACGCCGCTGCGTCGAGACGAGTTGAGTTCAGGGCACGACGGGGGCACGGCAACTTCGGCGAAAGCCCCGTGGCTTCCAGAGGGAGAGAGAGACAGAAGCCAGAGAGGACACGTCGTCTTTGTTTACCTCGCCGGTGTCCCGATATGGTATTGGACGCACCGGTCTGGCGGGTCGATTTGTCGCTTTAGATTGATGTTCGCCATATAGAAGCAGGATCAGCTGCAGGAGTGCGACAGCTAGCGAGGCCTCGGCAGTACATGAAACGGCTGCAGGTGGGTTTTGCAAGCAGGACCAGATTGCGCCCGATCGAAGCGTGGGGCGCGGGAGAAAGGGTGTGCGTGGAGTGAGAAAGGGACAAGAGGCTTTCTTCGATCTGACGTTGGTCCTTGCCGCGGAAGAAGAAGAAGAAAGACGCGCCCGCGGTTTGACAGAGCCTCGCCTCTCGGATTGGAAGAGGAGGCTTGTCGGCGTGAGGGGCTTGTGTGTACGGCGAGCCGGCGACGCGAGAGCGCATCGCCAACTACGCACACCCCCACTCTCTCCTCCTCTTACCCTTCCTCTTTATCGTCGGCGGTCGAGGCGGGCGAAGAAGACGAGAGTCGTACGTGTATAAAGGGCAGTCCGGAGAGGAACTTCCTCGGCGTGTTGCCGCTGGCGTTGGTCATCCGGGAGCAGGCAAGCCGCGTGCCTCCGAGCGCTTCCCATCCCGCCGCCGGTAGTGAGAGTGTTGGTGGTGCGGCGGCCAAAGCAAGCCAGTTGCGCGCGCGTCGGCGCGTGTGTGTTGCAAGTGGGCGCCGCGCGTCTCTTCGCCGTCTTCGCTGCTCATTTGCTCCCGGACATCGAGCACGCGCGCACGCGCTCCGCGTTGTTTTTCCGTTTTCACTTCGACGGCTCTCCGAAAAACACACGCACGACGAGCTCGTAACGACCCGATTGGTGATCGCCGGCAACAGCCGCGCATCTCTGCCCTATGGTTCGGACCGTGGTTCTACGTTAGTTACTTTCTTTACCCACTTCGTCACGGACACGACCTGTGGTGACAGTCGGAGCAACTCACGGATACTCGGAGGCTTTGCCATGTTTTCGACACTCAGGCCGATGGCGTCAATAGGGGTGAGTAGCTTTTGTCGTGGGAGACCGCCGCGCGCTTTCTTTTTTTTTTTTTGAGGTCTTACTCGCGGGAAAGAATCAACGAAAACTAAGAATCAACGAAAACTAGTAGCGAGAAACCTCGCGGTTGACGGTCAAGCTCCTGCAATGGAGCCAGGTTGAGCAAGTAAAGATTTGCGGGGAAATATTCACCAGGAGACTGGCCAAAGTTTGCTATTTAGGCATCTGGAATTTCAGAGGGTTGTTGTCTCTGATCGCCAGCCATTGATTAGATCCAAAAGTTTCACGTAATATATTGATAATTATGGCTGCTTCTGTCAAGAAATAAAGGGAAATGATGACCCCCTCTTTCAATGGTGATGAAATTGACAATTATTTCTTCACTCCTGCGAGGTGCTCCTGCTTCCAGCTTTACACGTAATAGTTCGATAAACTTATAATTGGGAAAATAATATGCAGATCGAACGCAAATATTGGTACCTTTGTGAGGCGGTTAATGAAGTGCTATACAATTAGCAGTGACTCATATAATTATGCCTATCTTCATCCCGTGCAATACGGAATCTCGTGCAGTTTCATGCGTCTGCGCTGCGAAGGTCCCAAATGTACTCTCGTGCAATCTTATGCTTGTGCACCACATTGTTCACAAGCTACGCACAAGCTCAGATGAACAAATAACGCTTTTTTTGTATGTGTCGCAATAAGGCGGCAACAACATTGCGGGTAAATGTACTCGCCGAAACATCATCCTCCACCGGACCTTGACCGGTCCGTTATCTTGCCAAACGTTACTAGAATGTCTGATTCGACCACTATATGTCCTGCCTCGACGCATTGCGCAAAAGAATTTTTTGTAGCTTCACTTATAAGTTCGGCTGCACAGACACTAGGTGCGCAAATTCGCGTGGACTGATTCACGGTACTCAATGCGACCAGCTTCGAGCATGCTCAAAGCGAGCACGAATGTCGGCATCCACTGTCTCACGTGGCAACCTCTTCCCGCCTTTAGTGCACTCCGTGATCATCTTTCGCTCAAAAACGTCATTATTTCCTTCAAACAGCCTGAACTTGATACACAAAGGATCACTAACGAGAAATATCAAGTTGGGCAGCATTCGCGGATATCACTTCCGGAATTGCAAATATATTAACCTTACTGGCACGACAGAAATGACAAAGAAGGTTGAGGCCGATGGCGGCACCACCTAAAATTTACCGCACAAGCTTCTCGTAACAAATGTTGTTAGCGCCTATTTCCGGTTAGGTAATTTAATTGTTAGTCGCTTACTGCGTTCGAAAGTGTAATCGAAAGCTGAGCGCGCAACTTTCGCTTACTTGCGCGAAAAGGACCACTATACCAAATAATGCGGCGAGAAATCCACGACGTCAGCGCAACGTCATCGTATCAGCAGTTCAAGCAAAGCTCATATTCTTTCTTTGTTTTTGTGTAACCACTATCATTGTACGTACATATAGGATCATTGTATTTTAACATACCATTGTGTGAAAAAGAATGCTCAATAAACTGAAACTTTAGAAAGAAAAGAAAAAAGCTGAAGAGGAGCTTGGCCGCTATGCGTTTTCTCAGCTAGTTATCAACCTTTTACCCCCGAGTCAATGCATCTTAAGCTATGGAAGAATTGTTTACTATTCTAAATCTAACCTTATTTTCTACACCAAAACAGCCACGCGGAAACTTTCAATGCTGCTTGGAACACAATGAGCTTCGAACTTAATGCATATCGAGAGCTGTTGCAAGGCCACCTTTAAATGCATTCTAAACCAATGTTGCTTCAGTCAGCCAACATATTCGCTAATTGCTATTGAGATTATCAAGCTGTGTCTGAAACTGCGGTCGTCACTATCGAGCCTAATAACTCTGCTAGAGCGAAAACATAGCACAGCATAGAATGAACTGCAACGTAGGCAGTAAAATTTTTTGGCAAAACATTCGTTGGCGTTCAATGTCTCGAAGCTGCACAGGGTGACATGAGGAACACCGTAGCGAGCGGGATAGAAATAATTTTCATCACCAGCTTTTATGCCATACGAACTAATACATGAAATGTTTTGGGAAATCACTGTACATTTAATAAGAACCTGAGATAGTATCGGCGTATCGAAAGTCTGAAGTGAAGTCCATGCTTTCGTATTTGTCACTTTCCGGCTAACCTTACAAGCGTTAACGCTTCGTCGAAACCTCCGCTTTTATACTTGTCAATCATCTAAAGGTAACCGGCCGGACGGCTTGTACAGTCCGGTCTAATGTTAAAGGGAACTCGTGAGTATAGAGCTGGGCTTATTTTCCCCTCTGGCAAGTGTAATTGCCCGGATTTGATTGATTTGTACTCGGTGGCGCTGGCGTATTCCACACACCTGTGCGGCTCATTCACATAGCTTAAGCCAGAACTTGCAGCTAGAGCATCCGCAAAGTTAGCCGCTCTAACATTTAGAGTGATCCCTTTAACAGTGGAACGCACTGTACGTACCATGCTGCTCATGTTTCGTTGGTCGTGGCACAACCTTGACATATGGTGGTCCCGCTCAGTACCTGTGGTAGCGTAATTTTGTTCGCCATCCTACGAAACCGTAAGAGGAAAAATTCCTGTAGAACCCGTGTCACGATAACTGTCGACGTAATTGCGATTAGTGGTCAAGCAGTGTATCGACACAGCCTACTGCTGAAAACACCTTTATTTACAATCCAATCTATAGTGGGGAAGGCTAAGAAAGCTATAAATCGCATTAATACGACGACGACGACGATGATTATGATGATGATGATGATGATGATTTCTACTGGCATCGCCTTCGAAACGAGGTGGCGACAAATGTCACCTGTTTGAGTTGGTTAGCAATTATACACAATTAGCAGTGTAGCATTTTTCCAGTCTCTCCCTGATCATTTTTCTCTTCATTAAAGCCTCTATTTCTATATCGTCCAGTTACTTATGCCTGTAGGGACTTCGTTTTTATCAGTCTCTTCCACGCTTTATTTTTCGTCCAATAGTGTAAACGTCTACTTCTTATCTCGACTGCTCACCAGCGCCACCGCAAACCACAGCGTCTACACTTTCGGATGCCACAAAGAAAACTTTACTAAACGCGTCCTTCCAATTGCAACCAGTTTTGTCCCCCGTATACTGTATAATTCGGGTCCGATATATCTTACTTCGATTGTACTGCAGCGCGATCACACAGATGTCTTATTTTCATTCTCCGTCTGAAAAGCACGCGTTCTCACTTTTATCGGTCGGTCATGTAATTTCCTTTTTTGTTTCCCGAACGACAGCGACATGTCAGAGGCTAGATAGCTGACAGCAGCACGCCAAAGTGGCCGAAGCAAGCTAAGAATGCTAAACGCACTAAGAGGCTGTTACGCCCCCGACATTCATGGACTATATAGGAATGCGCTTCAGTGAGAGCAGGCACAGCGACAATCAGAAGGTCCGGTTGCGGGATATTCTGATCTGTCGGTGTCTTTCTTCTTCATTCTCGCGAAAAAAAATGTGGCTTTGTATTCTTGCTATTGTGTACTTTGTACACTAAGAAAAGTTTACACCCTTTGGAGTGTCCCTTCTGCCACACAACGATAATCGTCATCTGCCTTGATGCGTTTTCTTTCTTGAAAACGCCGCGCCCGCTACTTTCCTGTCGGGAATGCTATCATGCTGATAGCGCGCATGCCGTTCGTTACTGGAAAACGCTGGGCTCGCAGCGTTAAAGAAAGGAAACGCATCAAGGCAGATGACGATTATCGTTGTGTGGCAGAAGGGGCACTCCAAAGGGTGTAAACATTTCTTAGAGTGTACCATCTAGATACAAGATGAAAGAAGTCCCACGGCCTAAGGAGCTTATAAATGAATCTGCCGGTATAGTAATAACCGGCACTGACGCGGTGTAGTAGAGACGCTATAAAATGAAACGTCTTTGTTTATTTGGCCTTGGATGAAATGTTGCTTTTCTGTTAGCCTCACTCATCACGCCGCCTTCCGTTTTCCACCAACAGCCTCCTCATTTCATCATATGAGCGACGAGGAAAAAAAAAAAAACGTTATAGCGTCACGTTTGGCTGCCACATGACTAACCACCCCGCAGTCAAACAGGTACGAATGGCAGAGAAAGCCCATTTGTCACGGCGTGGCCATTACTATATTAATTCCCCCGCTTTCGCAACTGTGTCGTGCGACTAGCTGTAGTTGAGACACTCGTACACGATGTGGTAAGAATCGCGCGCAATGTACATAAGGGGGACTCGTGCCAGCCCTTATAGGGTCAGATGCGTGGCCCACTCGAAATACTTTTATGAATATTTACGCCTTCATTAGACGCCGCTACGCCGGGGGTTTCTGCTCGTTTTGTTTCCGCCTCGAAGCCAGGCATATAGCGTGATTTCAACGTGCCAGTGCGCGCACTGCGATTGGCCGCGATCGAAAGGTCCACTCTTACCCTGCGCACCTCATCGCTCAGCCGAGATTCGCGCTTTCTAACGCATCGACTTGGCGCTGCACGACCTTGGCTCCGGTGGAAAGAAAAGAAACGGAGGCCGGGGTAAATATGCGTCACTGTCTGCCGTATCGTCTCCCGCCGGTCTTGCGCGCACGCGGAATAACGAAGGGACGGCGGATTAACAGTAAGAACAGAACCAGAAGACGGGGAAAGCTGACGACTGGCTGGACGCAGCAAAAAACTCTTCGCTAGCACTGAGGGGGGTCTTCGCTCCGAAGTGTGTGCAGAAACCTGTTCCGACAGGAAGCCGCGCCGCTCTTCGGCTTCCCAATACGTCTTCTCAGTGAAAAAAGAGTGCAGCGCCGCAGAAGCTAAAGGCGAGCCCACCAGCATATCACTAAGATCTGCTTCCCTGTCGAATGTCGGTAGCAATGGCTAGGAGCGTCTACGGCTAACGTTTCGTAGATTTAGAAGAGAGAGATAGAGAGAGTGAGAGATGACAAAAATTATAATTAAAGGTGGGGAGAATGAAAGCACTGAAGCCGGTTTACTACCCTGAATTGCGGGAAGCGGAAAGGCAAGGGAAAGATTAAGAGAAGAAGAGAAAGTGCAGTGCTGGATGTGGACTGGAGTAGTCGACCTAAGGAAAATTCACACACCGCAGCAGCTCTCTTGCGGTCTTCTGCAGCGGTGGCATGCGAGACCATGGTCCCCAGATCGTGAGCAGCGAAAAAGGTCCTCTGTCTAGCTACAGCTTCGGAGGGCTAGCCTCTCGTTTTCGAAGGACGAGCAGTAATATAGAAAAAAAAGCGTTCTACTGTTGCTGCACCATTACCACATGCACTGCATTCAATGTAGACAATGTTTCCGGCCTTATGAATATATATACATGTTTGCATGTGTCCGTCATTTTTTAATGTTCTAATGTTATGGGGATTAAGCACGAAAACTGTAGCTTGTGTAACGAGCACAAAAAAAAAAAAGCCCTGGATTCAGTTCGAAGTTTATTAAAACGTTCTTTACTTTGCACACCGCCGTAAACTTGCGTAGTACACCAACCCTTATGAACAGTGAACAGCCTCACAGCAGCGAAGGAGATCTATCTGCCTGCAGCTACTGACTGCAGCAAGGAAAAAAAAAAAAGAGAAAGGAAATCACTTATGAAACAACGGACAGGAGACCTTCTTTCTGCACAGAAATGTTGGACGTTCGCAGACAAGTACGAAACGTTACGTCATGACTATACGGCGAATATGCCGTTAGTTTCAGTTTGATCACAAAAAGGCAAACCATGACAACTCCGGAGGCATTGAAGTGAAATAGCGCTTCGGGCAGCCAAAATCGCGCACTTTGGACGACAGGTGCGTAGCCAGGTTTGGGGGAGGAACAAGTGGGAAGATGGTGAATGTCGAGATGTTTTACTGTGCTCTGACTGCCCTAGCTTAAACGCGGTCATCTTTAAACAAAGAGAGAGATAAAGGGTAACTGCAGCGAGGTTAACCAGATGACAGTTTCCGGTCTACTGAACTACACTGCGGTAGGAGAAATGGAGGCCGGAAACAGGATAGAAAGAGAGAGAGACATGAATAAAGAAAGAAAGGAAACGGAAAGGCGGTCCCATTACTTAGACATTCATAAAGCCATGTAGGTGGATCGCATAAGCGCCATAATCACGGCCTTCTGATGTGATGATTAGTCCCATCGTTGTTGTCACCTCTAGAAGAAAGGCGCGGTTTTGGTCCTACCTGACTCATCTGAGCGTATTCCGCCTTCAAACAAGCAAGAAAGGAATCTCATATGCGCCATCGACGTAAACCTAATATAGGCACGCCGCTTGTTGTACAGAGCGTCATATAGAGATCCTTTGTTGCTGCCAGCAGGAGAAATAAAAACAACAATATAATTTAAAATAAAAGTAAAGAGTGCCGGCTCCAGTGTAGCCATGAAAGCTTGAAGCGAACGTAATAAAAAAAAAGGTTTCGAGAGTTTAACCAACGGCATAAATTATGAAATGTACAAATCGGGGCCGGCTTCGGCAATGTATACGAGTAGGGCTCGGTGGTAGGGTTCAAGAAAATAAAAAAACGAGGTAAATGAACTTGAAACCCTATATTTGTGGGACATATGGTCAAAGGAAAAGGAAAGACGTAAAGGATTGACACTATCGTGGGATCCCTGACAAAATAAGAACCCCGGTAACCTACGCCCAGTGAAGGTGTAACAAAGTATCGGAAGGAAAGTATGAAAAGATAATCATAAACATAAACGGAAAAGTAGGCAAGCCTCATTCTACAGTGAATATCCTAGAATTGCACAAGACGGCGCATGGTGGGAAAGAAAACAAAACACCATGACCATTGTATGTAAAACTCACGTGGTGCCCTATATATCGTGCAGGTGTGACCGGATAGTGATAAAGGACACAGGAACCCGACCCATTTGCACGCGATGCAACATCCAGGATGCTGCACAGTATTACAGAGAAGCAGGTCACTGCGTATGCCTGCGCCATGTTGGGCTGTGTCATGTTTATTCTTCTGAAAGCTCTTGGCTTTTTTCGCGATGTCTAGTCAGAGTGTGGAAGCAGTCGCTCGTTGCATCGATGTCGCGGATTCCAATGATTTAGAAGCTACAGTATAGATTCCGCCCTTACACCCGACCTCTTCTGGTCTTCGCCGACGTTTGCCACCGACCGCGAGCTGTTTGTTTAGACGCCCTGTCAAATTGATACGATCTCGCAATATCTTCGCGCGGGCTGTCTAGATGGTCTGTAAATTGGAAAACGTCTACTGCGTATTTTCTCCTGCAATGTGCTATAGGTCGTGCGCTCTTGTTCTGACCCCGTCAGCAAAGCTTCGAAAGGAGCAAAATGTAGAAGAACAAAGAAAGAAACTACCACTGTACTGTGAAATTACATCGCTCTTAAGAACCTGAGAGGCTCGAAAATTCATCAAATACCCTGTTCATAATGGCTTCACAGAAAACACTAGTGGAAGAAATTCCACGGTTGGCCGCTGTGTTTATTCTAATGGCGTAAGAGTCCTAATAAGCGTGTTGTGTGTCTTGTTCATAGACGCATCACCTATCTGAGCCCGAAGCTTTGTTGAATATCTACTCTTGCTGTGCACTATGGCGCCTGTCGAAGTCCCCAGTGCTAGATAGCAACACGAGAGTCCCACTGACTCAACCTCACTTGTGATCCCGCTATAGCTCGGCACTATAGAGAAAACATAGGTTATAAAATGTCTGTTATGAGTTATCGGGGCAAGGACATTAGAGCTTTACGTCATCAAGGAACCATCAGCGCAGAATCGATGCGATAATGACGAAAGTAAGCGCTTAAAACTTCGACCGGTGCGGGAGACCATCACGGAATTCCAGTGCTAGGTAGCGCATAATATCCTCTCTCCCATGTCAAAACAGACGCGCAGAAACATCATCTGCATGCGACAACGCTACACTAACCCCGTTTTCTGCCGAGAAGCGGAAGCCGACTTTGCGAAAAGAAAGGAAGACGCATAATGTCAGAGTGCGACATCGCATAATGGTCTTCACGCGTAGTCTCTGAAGGTAAAGGCTAATCCTGTCCCTTGCATTACACACCCGCGCGCCGCATCGGAATAATTTGAAAACGCACTTAGAAAGCAGAGGCCTGCACTCCGTGTCTCTCTTCCCGCCATTGCCGTTTCTCCCGAGCGCGCCTGAGACCGTCGGAAACACTAGAAAGATAGAGCGTCCGAATTACGTGTCACCGCGGTGATGACCCGACTGCGCTTTCTCATGTATGAGTAAGCCATTCGAGTCGGGAAAGATATACACACACACACATACCGCGCGCGCACTTTCTCGCCTCCGCAATGTGCGCGTAAGACCTCTTTCGCGGCGCGACAATTTTCGACAGCGAGAAAAAGAAAAGAGTTTTCATCGGTTGTGCACGCCGTCAAGGCTAAGTGTTCCGCGCACCTATGCCTGCATGCGTAGTTGGCGCGTGCTTTAACGCGTGCCTTTAACGCTTGAGTTGAGCTCGAAGTCACAGTCACAGACGCTGCCGCCTCGTCTTCGCTCTTGTGAAGGAAGTTCCGGCCCGTCCTGTTTACCCGCATGCAGGCACGCACGAGTCACTCAGCGGTGTAGAGCCGTGGCCACCGGAAAGAAAGAAAGAATTCCCCTTGCATTTACGTTGACAACTTCGCTATACAAGAAAGAGGGCCTCTCGCTGGTTTTTCTTTTCCTCTTCATTGGCGCATGATGTCGGGATGGTCTGAAAGCCAGCAGAAATTCTCGCGATTCTTCCACCTGTCAGCAACCGACACGCAAAAGTCTGTGCCAGCACGCGAGCGATTGAAGGTGAACTTGGCAGTGGTGATTGAAAAAGCACGTCTGCTGGGTGGACGTTAAGCAGACGGCACGCCTCGCTTGCTTTCTTGCATCGTTGCAGAAGAGGGCATGGTTCGTTTCCTCTCGTTGTCGAATACGAGCGTTGAATTCTTCCATCACCATCGCTGCCGCACACAATCATCTTTTTTGCTAGTTTGCTTCCTTCTCAGCTTCTTTGACGCACCTAACAAATCATACTATACAGGTGCGTACAACGTCCTCGATTTTGTCTAATCTCACCTGACGCCTTCGCACCCTAAACATCCCAGTCACGCCTGAGGCGCCGGCAGCTTTTACGCATCAGTCGCTCTCTGAAGAAGCCATCGAAAGTGGGACTTTCCCCGCCGCCGACACCACCCGCATCGTTGCGTCACTCATCCCTGAGCCCCGCCGGGCGCAGATGTTCCGCGTACGCGGCGCCAGACGTGGCCGTTCGATTGGTCGCCATCAATCATAACTATAAGCACGTTCGGCAGCCGCTTTTATACATAGCATGCCCCTGCTGCTTCTGCTGCTGCTGCCTTTTCCTGTTGCTCGAGTCTACCGCTCCCCTTTCAGGCCCGACTTATCGGCGGTGCCCAGTCTAGACGGTCGGATGCTCGACGGCCTACGCATCTTCAATTTTGTTTTCATTCCAAACGCGGATTCCTCCCACCTGCATTCATGACGTCGTGGAGCGCGCCGATCTCGACACGCAATCATAAACCTGCAGCGCAAACGAAACTAAACTTGAACGCGGAGGCGGATGACCGTTCTGCTGCGTCGTACAAGTGTGTGTGTGTGTGTTGGGTAAAGGGTGGGACGGGGCGATGGGAGGGGGGCGGAGAGGTATAGCTGCCGCTTCTCTTGGATTGCGTCTTCACGTCGTCCGATCCTAAGGAAAGAACAACCTTGCCAAGGGCGGAGAGCGGCCGACGACAAGCTCGCGGGCAACCTCCTCGTCTTATGTTTTTTTTTTCTTTGTTTGTTATCGCATGGTGGCGAAACTTCAAGGCTGCCCTTGCGGCTTCCCTGTGTTCTACCGCAACCGCCCGTGACAGAACCGCGGCGTATTCACGCTTCGTCGAATTCGGCATACAGCGTCTGCGCTTCCATGGAGATACGGCGTCGCATTCTATGTTGTGGTCAGCATATCTGAGAGCGTAATACCGCGAAAGTGTTCCCTCCCCGTGCAACATGTCCTATAAGCGTGGCTGCTGCAGGGCTTGCTTTTCGTCGCTGGACGAGTGCTTTTGTAGGAGGTGTATCTAACTCTTGCGTCAGTGTGCGTTGATCCTGGAAGCATGGAGGCGCTGTCCGATAATCAGCTCATATCCACACGTATCACGCACTCCCAGCCATTCTGGTTTCCTCCGCTGTTGCGATTGCGAGGTTGCGAGCAAATGGCAGGGCGCAGAATCCTGTTGGCTTCTAGATGCTATAAATACATTTTTTTGGTCTTTTTTTATATCCTGTGCTTGGGTTGCTATATTCTCGCTCTTGAACTGAGACGCTCAAACACTTCTATATATATATATACACTACATGCCGGCATAAACGAGCTGCCAAAAGCACGGTGTTTTTTGGGGCTTTGTTTTCCTATCCCGCTTGCGCTAATTGAACACGTTACAGTACAGTGCCAAAGATGATAGCTGTTATAATGAGTGCCATTCATCTCCGCGAATCAGGACCAACTTGCGATGGTTAGACTATAGGTCTTTTTTCGCGTAATGTTATCTTCCATGCAGAGAGGGAAGATAGACATTGGAGAGAGAAGGCAGAGATGTTCAACCGTAAAGCGCCTGGTTGGCTACCCGACGCTGAAAGAAAGGAGCAGAGGAATAGAAATATGAGAGAGCGAAAGAGAGAGAGGGGGTGATGGAAATACAGCCTCTGCGCACATGAATAATCAACATAATCATTGCAAATCATTGCATCTGTAACACAATATTTCATAGAAATCAATCGATTTGCAAAGTAACAAAACCGTTTGAAGCGAGAAGGACGAAATCCAGGCAAATCCGTGTACTACTAATTGTATCCAAGCTGCAGCTGAATCACCATAACTGGCAGTTCCCATAGACTCTAGTGTCAGATTCCTTTGTTGTGGTTTTTATGGGAAACTCTATGGTATTGGCAGTCGCAACAGAGTCCCCGAAATATGGCTGAAATACCCACCCCAGAAGGTTTGCTGTCATCGAGGGTTGCCCCCGGACAATGCGGCATCCGTTAGATCAGAAGGCACCGCGAGCCCACTAGAAAAGTTGGCACTGAGAGAAGGCACTGCTGTCGCGAAGTGCGGCTTTCCTTGCACGCCCTTGCTCGCACAGCAAACGGCCGAGGGCTCGTGATGTAACGCCGGAACTATATAGATTAAGTGCGCACAGGATTTCCCAATCGCTCCGTCGCAGCGGGAGCTCGCATCCTGTACGCTGCTAAGAACGGATGCCAGTATTGTCTTGTTCGACATCGCTTTTATCCCACGCAGCTTTAGTGAAGCATAGCGTGTGTCGTTAATTATTATAGCTGTAAGAGGCTGACAACGGCCATCAAACACGCACAAAAGAGAACGCGCACACCTGGGCACAGAGAAGTATTTGTTCCCATGCTTCCAGTTTTGAGAGGTCGTGGCGCGCACGGTATTTAGAAGGTCGAGCTCCGGTGCGTCCGCGTACACGTACCATCGCGTCCGTACAGCAGTGTTCTCTGCTCAGTGCTGCCCATTAGCAACTTGCAATTCTCACGCTGGCTTTGGCGCTTTTGGTTGTGGTCACCCATCTGCAGGAAAAGACGCCACCTGGCTGGCTCATCCTCGCATGAATTACACACTCGAGACACTTGAATACGTGTTCCCCGATGCATTGTCCTTGCCATTTGTTTTTGGAGGTTTATGACCATTACAGATGTGCTGCTGCTCCTGTTGCCGTCTGCCATGGTTATCATGTTCGTCTTGATCGCGTACGTCTTGCTCTGTTGTTCGTCTTTCTGTTCATCCTCGCTGCGTCCGACGTTATTTACGGCGCATTCTAAATGCTCAGCGGGAAGTTTAGAAGGCCGGCCAGGCATGGGATATGTGTCGACTAGAATTAAACGCACGAAGGTTGAATCACGTGAACTCTTCGATGTCGTTAAGTCGCTTCCTGAGCGTTGTGTTTATCTGAACGCACGACAGTGACTCACATACATACTGGAAACAGCCACAAAGAACACGCGTGATATGCTGATTTGATTATTTTGCGATCTGAGTCTTCGAGGTGTGAAACACAAGCATAAAAAACGTGCACTTCACTGCCGAGATTGCTGGAATCAATGTCACAACCCGCTACGGGACATTGCACAAAAGTGAGTCACTGGACCGCCGACAAAACACGTTCACCGAGTCCCCATAAAGTTCATCGCTTACACAACGCGACCCGAAGGGAAAGAAACACAAACACAGACTTGCGACATCTGCGCGCAAATTTGTATTCTCAGCACGTGCGTCCATGTGGTCGTGCCGGTCAAACAACTTCTTTGCATTCGTCTTTTCTTTTTGTCTTCGGCAGTCGTTTGAAAGGTCAGGCAAAGGTCAACGAGTGATACTCCCCCACCACCAGAGAAAACGGCGCACTGCGCCTTACGCACGCGAACGGCCCGTTAAAGGCCGCACGGCGCGGCATTGACGGCGACCCTGGTGATGATGGTCGTGGTGGGGATGGCGCTTTGGGTTCACCCGTTGCCCGGGTCACGGCTCCAGTGGCCCCTTCTGATACGAGGAGAAAGCACGCGCGTGTACAAGAACGCTGCGCATGCCCGTCGTAAGCGGGCCTCCCAAAGTTATGTCGGAAGTGTGGCAGCAATGGGAGCCCCGCGGGCTTCAGGACGACCTGTTACACGCGAAAGAGCACAGCCCTTTCGTTCTTCCGGCGGCCTCGTCCGCAGCCGCTCCTCGGTTGCTTCCGGACAAATTACGACGGAAAGCCGCCGGTTGCTGCCTGTTTGTTAGTGTGTGTTCGCTCCGAGGATGGCCAAGTCAGCAGCACTCTGCAGTTTTCTACGGTGCCGTAGAATATATGAATTGGCTTTGCGAAGAGTCTGGTTTTTTTTTATTACTTTGGCGAATGAGGGGGCACCTGTTGTTATATCAGCAGCCAGGCACTTGATGTATAATCAGTGGCGAAAGCATACGGGCCACTGCGCACGGGACTATAATTCTATCGTTGTCCCTTGGCAGACCCTTGCGACACTCGTTGCATTTTAAGCATGTTCTATAGAACGAGTAAAAGAAAAGATCAACTTCATTTACACCTGATATACGTTCTCAAAACTGGACTAAGCACCATCCATTCTGAAATATACATTCAAGCAATTTGAGGGATATGAGTTCATGTTTCTGTAGGGCTGGTAAGGTTGAAGCCACAGAGAGCGAAATGGGTTCACCGTAGCTGTTATCAATGACACGCTCGAACGAAGTGATTGCCCACATGACTTTGCAAGCCTAGATCCTACTGTAGCTATAGCAATACATTTTGAACTGCGCAGACTGACAAGTACAGGGAGATCATGAAACAAGGGAAGACGCAGACTTGTAACTAACTTTTATGGATAGTCTGCACCCGTCCATAAAATGACAGTCTGTGCCTGTCCATAAAACAAGGACATTTTCCGCCATTTCTTGTTCCATGCTCTCTCTGTGGTCGTCAGTTCGAGCAGTTAAATATGGTTGCTAAGATGCACCAACTCGCCCAACAATAACTTCATCTGTAGGTATATATGATCATAAACTCTTTCTCGAAGTTTCTCTACTCACTGTCATCACGGGAGGACGTGGACTCGGAATACTTCGTCTGTTACTTGTAGTGGTTAATGCAGTATACTTTTTTTTTTCTTGCGCTTGGGGCCGTAAGCTGGTAGCATGTGCGATGACTTTACGATATCGCGTGACAGATAATAGAAACTATAGGGGCGACGAAAGTGCGGCTCGCGATCCTGCTACATTTGTCCGCGGGCAAGCTTAAATTCTGTTCTTAATGCGTCCCTTGTCGAGCAGCGATTTCGTATTGCAGCGTTGAGCACGTAGTATTTCGTTAGGTTGAACTGAATTCAATGGTTCTTGTAAACTTAGATACCTCAGATAATTGAAAGCGTATTAGCAGAGATTATAGACATTCAAGACTGTGTTAAAGGTACACTTGATAATGCGTGTACTAGTTGAGCCCAGTATAACATTGACATCGGCGCTTTCTTGTCGTTTCAACAATACCACTAAGTTTAGAACTAATTTGAATTCGGCTATCTGTCTGCCATTGCTATAGAGTGTGTGGACAAGGCCACTGCCCACTACGGAGCATTGGAAAACGGGAGGCGCAATTGCGAATTCCCCAGCACTTCCTAGAGCCGAGAGGGTCGGTACAGCCTGCCTCGATGTATTGCACGTTCTGTGTATCTGTTAGAAATTTAGTGGGAGTGGACCGTCGAATGTATATGATTGTTCTGTGCCCGTAGCACATGTGGACACAAAGTTTGAAGTATAAGCACTTACAAGAAATATGCAAAGTTAAAATCTTGAAATTTGAAGAAGCGAACTGCGCGAATGTTTTGTCGCACTGTACTTTGCCCGCGGGAATAAAAGGAGACGTGTTAGTGAAAATGTCGAAGACACAGCCGTGTAACTGCAATGCTTTGTTACTCGCCATGCTTCTGACCCCGAAACAACTTGTGACCACACTAGACGGCTAGTGTGGTCACAAGTTGTTTCGGGGTCTCTTCCAGTGTATCTGTCCCAGTCATAGTACTGCAGGGCATGCGACAGCTTTATAGTAATCTGCGCGAACTAGGTCTTAACCGATCGTATCTTATAACGGTCACTAGTTAACACGACAATCTCATCGTCTTCCGCACGTTGCCGTATTTCTAATCTGTTTTATTTCCTTGCTCTGCTCACAGCGCAAACATGAAAAAAAAAAGCAAAAACAAAAGAACCCTCAGCGGCAGAGCCCGCAGCGATCGCTGGAAATACTAAGCGAGCGATCGAGCATGCAAGCAATCCGGCAAGCCGCGTCTCCGGCTTTCCGCTATAGCAGCGAAGGGTGGCCACGTGCCACGAATCTCGTATTTCCTGCACGCAACGAGCCTCCGTTGCGGCACGCTTTGTGGAGCCGCCGCTACTGCCGTAACAAAGAAGGAAAAAAAAAGTGCGGGCTGGACCCTTGAGCGAAGAGCAGGCAGGAATGGAGCGCGACAAATGGCTGCGCCTTCGGACCGTCATTTTTCCGCAGCGTTGCCAGTCGGAGTCTTCCTTATGCATGTTTTTCTTGGGCCTCTTTCTGCTGAAGAAACTTGCGAGCGCTTTCGAATAGCTAATTCGATTGGAATGGCGAGTCCAGGGGTGCCCCCGGTGGCAGATGTACGCGTGGCAGATGCAGTGCTTTCACCACTACTAAAGCGTGAAACTGAAAGTCGCGCAGATGTTGTTGCTAACGTCGAAAGCGTGCAAAACCAAGTAATTCGGAGATGCAACCTCCTTTCGCATTCGTTCAGCCTTTGTCAAGGTTAAGTGAAGTGGCGGAAACACGCTGCGACGCGTAAAGTGCGTGTGTTGTGTTTTCGGTGGTTGATGGGGCGGCGCGTTTTTTAAGCCCTGAAAATGAAAACCCTTATATCGACATTCTTATTGAGTAACATGCGGCCGAATGTTTATTGAGATTCACAAGTGCCTGCTTTTATGAACCGCTATGGCGTACGGGCTGCTCGACAAATAGAGACTCTGTAGCGTACCGCCGTTGTACATGCTTCTGGGTTATAGAGTTGCGCTTCTTTTTTCACACAGAGCAGGGTACAATGTGGCTGTAGCGTATGAAGTGAGGGGAAGTCAACTTAATTCAAAATATGAGCATACGGTATATCTCTTTAGAAAGTGGGCTAGAAGGCACACTGCCTGACGGAGGCCTTCAGTATGTTTCTGCCTCACTATAGATGTTATTAATCTCCATACATCTCCTTCCTCTCTCGCTGTTGATTCCAGTTTAAGAATCTACATCTTCCAACTGGAAGCTAATTCAAGCCATAGCGGTGCGTTGTATCTCGTCGGGCCGTTTTCCACCTCTCAGCGGGCGACAGCTCACGCGAAACAGCTGTTCGCTTCATTATCTGCTCGCGCTAATTCTTTCCTTGTAATGACTCCCTTAACCGCCTACGTCTCTATACCAGGTCTCGTTGCTCGCTGGCGCGTTGCGTCGACGCGAGAGCGATGCGGTCATCTCTCAACATTTCTCCTCGGCACCGCAAACCGGCCCGAACGCGCGTGCCAGTCTAAATTTGTCGGCGCGCGCTTCGAGGCAATCGCGTCGCTGTCCAGGCACTCGGGCGACGCGATGCGCGTACGCGCTGCCGCGCCCTGCGCTGGATGAACGACGGGGTGGCCGAGGTGAAAGATTGACGCGGATTTGTGTGCGCAGGCTCGTCGAAGAAGGAGTGGCGCGTACGCTTGCCCGTCACACACACCACCGCCGCGCACTCTGCGTGTTTGCCCGCGCTCTTCACGGCGTGTCAAGAGCCGCTTCAGAACCGCGCCTCCATGACGTCGGCGGAAGCCGTGCTGGATTTAGCGACTAGCTCTTAGTTCTTTACCGCCGTCTGTGGGCGGAGGCGGCTGTGTACCTATAAGGCTGCGCTTTCGAGGGGGTAAACGGCGTTTAGATGAGTTATTGGCTATAATGAAACTATAACTTGACATGGAATGGCAAACGTGTTCCTCAGTGCACTTGCTGCTCTTATTTTCCGCTTATATTTGAAATGCGCTACGTAGCTTAACATAAGTGCTAGCCCATCGTTTTGTAGGCATTTGTGTGTACACGATGGGTTACAGTTGAGATGGTGAGAACGCCGGTAGGACTGCAGCACCGGTTTTATTGTCCTGATCGTTCCATGAATTTTCGAAATATACCTGATACGGTGCACCCCTTTTCGTGCGTGTGGATCTTATGCCGGAATTCAAATTGCTTTTATATGAGCTGCTATTAAATTACCGTTCTTGACTGTTCGCCATTCGTATGACTGTTTAAAATGCTTATGATGTCATGCCTACCCGTAGGTTACCTATACAGGGTTGGAGCCGTTTTTAGTGCCAAATGTAGTCATGGGTCCCTTCCCATTTATCACCTTTTGTATGGCTTGTTCTGTCGACAAACAAGAACAAATCGAGCGAATTAGCAATACTATCGTGGTATGTGCAGGACAAGCACAATCTGTAATCGTAGGTCTGTCTTGGCAGTGACAAATTATGATAGTAATTATGATAGTAACGTCTTATGGCAATGGCTCGTGGTACTGTATTATTCTAGTAGGATTACTAACATGAAAAATAGTTAGGATATCGTTTTTACTTCGTTACAAGAAGTAAGACTTTGGTTTCATTGATTCAGATGTCGACCCTAGTGTAACCTAAGTCCTACATAAACTACCATGTGAAGGCGACGTTTCACCAGTGAACGTTGCAAGTCTTCGTACAAAAATTTCTGATGGCTCGCCTTCAAAATACCACTTTTTGTAGTCGAGTACAAGGTCAATATTTATCTCTTTCTTGCATTGTTGATGCATAAGGGTAAACTGCGCGCCTGCTATTGCCCACTTTACATGTGAGCAGAGACGGCGTGCTCATTTAAAGACTTCGCACGATTGCAACAGCCTTCCATGACGCGCCTGCGAGAAGTCAAATGTTATCGTTTACACATTCGTGAATTTTCTGTTTCGCCTTCGCAGGTGGTTCGGCTGCACCAGCTTCTCATTGCAGCAGCACTGCTATCGACAGGGTTCTCAGAGACCGTTACGCAGGTGAGTTCACGTCGCTGCAATTTTGATGTACACTGATTACTGGAGTCGACGGTTTCGTGAAACTTCGTCTGCTCTGGAAGAATATTGAAGAAATCAAGACAGCAATCAAGACGAAGAAATTATTAAAATACTTGACGAGACATGTAAGGAAAGTGTACGCGTGTTCGCAACAGAAAGAAGTTTGAATCGGGGCCTTTGTTAAGTCGCTATATGTATCCAGACAACTGCGCAAGTGTTTAATAGATATAACGCAAATCTTAACCTGATCTACGCTTGCACCGTATGTGATGTGCTCAACCGAATATAATCAAGCGCCCACCCTGTTTACCCTTACTTGTGAAAAAGGTTTCCCTGTCAGGGCAGAAACCTCAAGTTTTTAATAATTTCTTCACCTTGGTCGGCGTCTCTTTTGTTGACATATATTTTCACTGCACCAATGCGGCACTGTAACTAAACCTAATACGAGATGTTCAAAGTGCAGCCAATCGGAACTTGTTGGATGAACTTTCTTTTAACTGTGCAAAGCAGGAATGTTCTACGAAACCGAGTTTGGACGTATACGTAACATCGCGATGCAGTGCTCCAAGTTCACTTAAGTTATTCTGGGATGTTGGCTGAGAAATATGCAAAGATAACATTCGTCATAGAGACAGCTAAAGCACGGCAAACGACGGTTGAAAAAAGTCACGGGGCGATCATCGCAGCGATAAGTTATTGCTGAAAATAAAATTGTCCCATCTCCTAGTACACTGGCGCCTTCGTCACCCGGACGGACCTGCATTTAGCAAAGGCTAAATGTGTTTAAGGTAATTAATTTTGCCATCCTCATCCTGAAGAGTTCGGGTGTTTATCCCTTCTCCTTCTATGTATTCACATTTAGAAAGCCACCTTATTTTTTTTCTTTTACAGTATTCAGTTCTCTGTCTACGCGCTTATTTTGTGGGGAAAAAATGGAATGCGTCACTTGAACAAGATGTAAGGATCTGACGCAATTTTACGAAACCAACATACGAATCGACAACAGTGCGGAGACATCCCACAGGCATTACATGTATTTTTTTAAGATGACTATATAGACCAACCAACGCAACTTTTTTTCTTATTCTCTCAGAAGAGATATCCAAGAAAAAGCTTTTCAGATGCTCGAGGATCTCAGGTCGAGAAGTTTTAGACCTTACTAGCTGGCTATGTTGCCTCAATTACCTCTGCAACCACGTGGCAGCAGCTTGCGTCACTTCCGAAACTTGATGCGGCTCGGTTGTCGAAACTTATTCTTTAAAGCGGCGTATACGCTTGCGAGCAAGACGCAATCGTGCCTCTGGCCGCTGAGGACGTGCCGGAACGAACGTGGCATCACGCGAGGGCTCAATTAAGGGGTGTTAGAGGAAGAGGAGGAGGGCGATGTACGCAGCTTAAGCGGCAATTCCGCGCTGTTTACCTCCGTGCCATCACGGCGAACGGCATTTGATCCACGAACCGTGCCGGCCACTCACCCGTCCGTGAGTGGCACGCTCCGCAGGCGTTCTTCACTCCCACGAGGTGTCTTTTCTTTTTTCTTTTCTTTTTCCTGCTTTTTTTTGTACTTCTACCTTCGTGATCAGCGAAATCTGCGTATACGTGCAGGCGTCTGACGCGCGTCATTTAGTTTTCTATGAGTGACTCACTGCCCCTCGCGAACGTGCAGAAATGCTTCTCCAGTACTGCAGCTGGCCTAAAGATATATAGTCGGTGAAAGACGCCGCCGAGGAAATTACCTGTCTGAACGGCCAAGGCATGGCAAAACCAACTACAGAACAAGCGTTTCGCAGCTGTAATAGTCCATCAGAGCGTGAGTTACGAATGGAGAAGTCGTTAGAAAAACGAGCTTTAGTTCCCCTGACCGGCTGATTTCCCTTTAAAAGGCAAAAGAGCGCCTGTATGTTCGCATAATATAAAGACGTTAGAGTGAAAATGTCATGAAAACAGAAAGTCTGGTAGATGTTTCTCGTATGGTGGCGAAGGAAGGATGGCCGCCTCGCTGATAATGGGGTGCGTTTAAGTCAACGCAGTGACTTGCGTTCTTATCGTTACGCACCCAACACGCTATGCGAATTGCGGAACGCCAGAAGCAATTTTGTTGCAAGCCTAGCGTGCTACGAGGAAGACAGCGAATATATATTACACCTAATGTCCAATGAGCGTGCAACCGCCACTGCTTCAATGGATCGGTGCCATGACTTGTTTATTTCTGCAAGCTTCTTCGATGGGGAGAGCCATACATACATTTACAAGGATGCCTTAAAATGTATGGATACACGATTGCACAAAATTGCGCCTCAGTCAGCGATGATAATTATTGCATCAGCTACGTATGTGTGTTATTAACCCACAGCGCCAGAATCTCAGACGAGCGCCGATGGAATCGGTCCACTCGTCTATCTAAACACAGTTCTGAAACCTCGCAGAGTGCTTCGGTAGCCTACATGACGTTCTCTACAGCGTGCATTCTTAATTGATATTCGCTTCATTGTTCATTTAACCTGCAGATTACAATCTATAGGCTCTTCGCTGTAGCATCAGCAGTCAAGAACTCAGCTACGGTGTTCGTACAGCGAAGGGCGTTTGGATTCGAGTGAGAACGACGAAGACTCGCTGCCACAGAGAGGAGTGGCCTCTCGATTTTTTAGTGCCGAAGCTTCGCGGGGCGCGATTGTTCATTGATGTGCGGCTAATGGAACGAGCCATGGTTATTGCTTTCGGCCTGCTTGCTAGCTAGCATGGAAGCCTTCGCGCTCCGGTCCTTCGATTACGGAACTGGGATACCGCCCTCTCGTGGCGTCAGCTTCAGAGGTGCTTCTAACCGCAGTGTGCGTGTGTGCGAGCGCTTCCACTGTGCAATCTACTTGGAACAATCGTCTTCCCACGGGAAGTGCGCGCTTTGCCACAACGCGGCGCTCGCATCGCAATAAAAAAAAAAAAAAAGAAACTCGTCCTCCAAGGTAACGTCGTGAGCTTCCCGGCTCTTGTGTTCTGTGTACCACGGCACGCGGCAGGTCAATGTCGTCGCTCCGCCACACCATCGAGAGTCGACTGAGGAGGGAGAGAGGATAAGGGGGAGGGGGAGGGAGAGATGTGTAGGGCGGGCTCTCGAAGTTTGCCGTGTAGCGCGTCCCAGTTATTAGAGGCTGGTCCACGGCGTCCATGCCTTCAACATCGGCAAGGGTTCATATATACGTCCATGCACGACGCGCATACTTATCGGAGAGGACGGGTCGAACGAACCCGCACTCACCTACCTATTCGTGCCGTGCCCCCGCGATCGGGTCAACCTCTGTGAAGCATTTAGCTTTTGAGGCGCTTGTTCTGGGGAGGGGAAAAAATCAATCGAGCAAGCTGTTTTCCCTTCCGGTTCACTGACTGAGCAAGGTGGTACGTTGTGGCGTAGTGGGACGCAATGGACTAAACGCTCGTCGGTGGTGTCGAAAGCGAAATTCGACGCTGGACAGCGAGCGAATCATGAAGTATAGGGCGGACAAGTACGAAAAATATGGCGTCTGCGATGAGCTGCGAGCGCTTTCACACGCCCTGATGTGTGCAGCACCCATTCGTGTGTATATGCGCTCTCGCCTCGGGGTCCCTTTGCGTAAGAGGTGAAATTACCGTTTGACATCTTTCTTCAATTGCAGTTCGGCGTCTGCCGCATATGCACTGAACGTTGCCTCCGGATAAGTGGCTCTTATAGAAGCATTCGGCTTCCGAGGTCATCACGGTGGTGGTAAAGACTCAGCAGGCCGATATCAGGGCTGACGAGGTAGCGAAAGTTTCTGATGAGAACGCCGCGGCTTGTGGCTCCGGTACGCCTCTGTTCTCAATTCGCTCTCCAATAATCAAAACGACAGAGTACCGAATTACAATATGTAGCGTCGGCTTAATGACCTTACAGCGTCCTAGTACTGTTGGCAAAGTCTACTTTACTATTCGCTCATTACTAACATGAAAGAAGCAGAAAGAACGAGAGAGAGATAGAGATAAGAGAGGGAGAAATCACATTGAGTACCCTGCAACAAGGTTGGACAAAGCGTTACTCAGCACTTATTTCTTCGTGTGCTTTTTCCAATTCCTGGTTGGCTGGCCGTGTACAGCATTTGTCAGAACAAAAGAAGGCATTGCGCACATAATCGCACACCTCACTTTGTCACGACCAGTCGGCTAGCTTCCACTGCATATGAACTGCTGTAAAATTCTGGGGAGGGAGCCGAACTCTCAACCTCGCCTCCCACAGTTTTCTATAGCGAGGAGTTAGACACGCACAGAATGATGCAGCCGAGGACTGTATTCTCTCCCGAGCACTCTCGGTGGTACTTTATTTTCTCACGCGACGCAGTGTTTAGCAGGTCGTCTGTCTGGAACGACGGGACCACCGTCAATGTACTCAAAAGCCCACAGCCAAAAACAAAACAAAACAAAACAACTTTGACGAGAGATTTGCCATTCCTTTCGTCACACCCGGTTCCGCTTGCTTTAGCCATTCACCGCACAGAGAAAGTGATGTCCCCGAAACAGACCGAGAGAGAATATGGCGCAAGACTCGGCACTTGTACGTTCCTGGAAGTTTCGTTTTCTTCTCGACAAGGGTGGGGGGGGTGGGGGCAGTATGCATAAACAATGCCAAACTCAGTGTCGCGCGCTTCCGTCTCGGGGCGCCGCGTGCGACCTCACCGAGAAGCCAGCCTTATTTACGGTAGCTTGTTTCGCGTGCCTCCGACCCGTCGCTGCCTTCCGCTTCGAAGGCTTCGCGGGCGCCGAGCCCTTGCTCCTGGTTCCACGTAGGAAGGACGAGCACCCGGCGGTGGCATCCAGCGGCCCGGTTCCCGCGCGTCCCGCTTCCGCGCGGCCATACATACATTCAGTATACGTACTATACGCGCGCGCTGGGGCTAATTCACGGCGGCGGCCGTTCCCGTTCCACGTTCGGCGCGTATAGTCGGCGTGAGAGCCACTTTTCTGGTGCTCCCACGTTTTCCTTCCTCTTTTTTTTTTCTTCCTTCCTACCTCCGTTCGCCCTGTACTCGCGTTCGGCTTCCCTGCGCGGCTCGGTCGAGGTCGCGAGACGGCGTCGCCTGGGTCAAAGCAGGTGCCGGCGCAAAAACACTTTCTTCTTCTTCGTGCTCTGCGCGCACTTCCCACGTCTTCTCCGGGTCTATGTATGCGCGTGTTTGTGTACGTACGCGTTGTCCCGTTTGCTCCGAACGTCTTTCTTTTCTTTTTTCTGTACCGCGCCGCCCTCTGTCTCGGGGGCCGCGTTCGGCGCCGAACGTGGATTGATCGACGTCCGCACGAGGCGTGCGGTGACATTCAATTAATGCGGCGTGCATGGCGCGAGCACATCAGAGCTTGTGAACCCTGAACGCTGTATATGCAGAGTACGTCCCGCGAGAGTGATTAATGAGGGGATGCGCTGCGGCGTCTCGGGCGCAGCGACAGCAGAAAGACGCCGTGCTCCGCTCTGTACTAAGGGGTGCCGAGCAGACCTAAAAACAGTGCAACGTGGCCCATGGTCTTTCTTTTTCTTTTTTTGTAGTATCGCGCGGGTGGTCCGGATAGCTACATAGTGGAGGCCTACTATCTTTCTCTCATCACCCGTTGTGACCTCGTCCTACTAATCAACCTTCTCTGGCCAGAATCAGCGTTCTTACTTGGTGGTGAAGAAAGAATATAGAGGACGTTGGATTCGGTTCGTCGCGGTGTAGTGCGACGTTTCGGGAAAGCTGATTCGCCTCGTGGTAAAAGACGGGCTCCTTTTGCCTCCGGCGTTAGTTATCAGGCCTGCGTTGCGGACACGTATAGCGCTTCGGGGAAACGAAGCCGGGAATGTGCCGCAATTAGTGCGAAATTAATCGCGGCACGCAATCTCATTCACGCGTGACAGCTGCGGTCTACACGGTTGGCTCGTTACCTTGTGTCTGCCGTGAATAGAAGGGTAGTTGAAAGCGAGAACCACTTATATACTCGTTTATTTTCGGGCGGCCGTACACTAAAAGAAGCACCGAAGATGCGTGTAAAACTGAGAGTGCTGCGGTAAATTGTGGCGGCGGGTGGTTTTATTCTGGAACTTTGTGTAAGCATGTTCCGGGTGCGAGATTCTCGCCCAGGGAGAGACGGGGTGTCATGCCAGCATTTCCTCGGCTTTCTTCCATCTGCGTTCTCAATGTAAAGCTGCTGTATGTGGGCGACACATCCTTTAGGACTGTATGTGCGGATAAGCGCATATCTTTGGCCGTAAGGCGAGAGCTTTGCTTTTGCCGTTCGCAGTAGCGAGAAAGGAAAGAAAGAAAGAAAGAAAGAAAGAAAGAAAGAAAGAAAGAAAGAAACCGACTCTTAATATTTAGGGCACCCTCGGCGTCCACTACGCGTTTTATTTCTTTCGCAGTTAAGCGACGTAGACTAAAACAGGAAAGTGTCGTTAGGTTGTCCTATTCCTGCTGTAGCTATGCTCTTGTAGTTAAGTGATTGGAATTTCAAATTAGCTTGCGTTTGCGTTTCTAGGGTTCAGTCGCTTGACGCGGACTCAAGGTCCACAGCCTGACACTAATGTTTAACGGCTGAATAGCGGACGTCTGTTCGTGCTTCACTTTTGCTCATGTATATAGTTCACACAAAAACAACAAAAATTTACTGGGCTTCGGAAACGCCAACTGTTCAGTCCACAAACGAGATGTGCGCTAAAATGAGCCATTCCAAATGCTTTTCCTGCACCCTTTTGGGCAAGATCGACCGATGTAATCTACGAGATGTGGTGCCGACGCGCGCAGCTAATGTAGGCCATGGGAGCGGAAATTACTTTGAACATGCACATTTGCGGACAGCCGGCCGCGTAATTACTTTGCTGTGAATAGCCGAATCTAACATCTCTACACTGTTTTATTTCGTTTGTGCTTTTGTAAGCACATTTTGATTTCATGGCTTTGAATGAGTTTTCATGGGAGAGTTAATGCACATATTTATTATGTGAATGCAGCTTTTGAGAGGCGTCCTCATTAGAGAATGCCTTGAGCTCGGGCCGTGTCCCGGGCCCTCGCGATCAACCGTTGCAGATTCTCGAGGTCGGAGCTATCCATCTGAGGCTCTCTCTCAATGCTCGTTAGTGCGATAAGGGTTTGGAGGTTTTAGTGGTGCCTGCCCGCAACCATGGAGCTACTATATCTCTAAGGGAACCGGGTTCTCCGCAGAAGCGGCATGCATTGCGGAGACAGAGAGATAAAAAGAGTGCAGGGATGTTAACCAGTCAAGAGTCCGTATGGCTACTCTGCGCTGGGGGAAGGGAGATGAGGAATAGAAAGAAGGGAGAGAGAGGATTGTGTAGGGGCTATGAGGTGATTTCTGGTTGGGCGGGATAATGGAAACAGCGCTGCAGGCCGGATGATGACATGCCAAGAGAGACACGTACACACCAGTGGTTCTACACTATTGAGTTGTGCTGCAGATGTTACTCGAGCTGATGTGACACGCGTTGTGCTGCTCTATACTTGTATCCGTATTAAATTTACTTGTTAGTCAGCGCTTGTATGTGTCAGGTTGTTCTTCGTGTCTTCTCGCCTATGAATACTGCTTCCATCTAAAAAGTATCTGTAGGTAACCTTGGTGTACCACTTCTACGTGCAGGACAACATGCTATACTTGTTATTTCGTTTGTCGTCTGCTTGATCAATCAGATTTAAGTTCGAAACCTGCCGTTGAACGATAAGAGAAGCAGCCGTGGAAGGCTTCGGGTAATTTCTACTACTGCAATATTTTGTTTTTCTATTCGCTCCAGGTTTTGCGTTCCGCCCCAAACAAAGTGCGGCAAAACACCGGAAAAGAATTATACGCACTTCCGATTGTATGAAATTCTCCTGCAAATAAATGTGCGCTATTGAGCAGAACGGCAGCGCCGTTCGTCCACCAGGTGGTTGTTTTCATGGACTTTGTGCTGGTTACTTTCATTCAATCTCTGTCAGAAATTTTGAAACCACACAATAAACTAGAACACCACGAACACTTGATATGTGAGTGTTCAAAAGTGTGAAATGCAATGCTCCTCGTTATCTTTGGGGCTTTGGAGCTGACAATATTCTATAGTAATTCCAATATAAGCTGTCACAAAAAGTTCGAGCATGAGTGCCATGGCGTCAGAACTTGTGGCAAAGACTGTCCTGTGCCTGTGCGTTCAAAAACTGCCTATACGTATTGAAAACGCGTTTGTTTGTCTGTTTATTTCTTTCGTTTTTTTTCTTTCTTGTTCGGATAGATTTATTTTGTTAGCTACTGTTCTGCATTACCGGTTTCAGCGGGGTTAATTTGTCCATCATGGGCCAGGAAACAACCAGCAACATCATTGCGCGTTTCCTTGGTCGAGCGACTGAGACCCTGACGCGCGACTTCATTTGCATCTGTGCAGCCCACCCATGAGGATCTCCGCGAGAGCATCAACTCTCCGATGCCGTACGGCTTCAAGTACGAGGCGTACGGCGACGACGGCGGCGGCCACACGCGCGAGGAGTCGGCCGACGAGAGCGGCCGCGTGGTCGGCTCGTACACCATCTTCAGCCCGGAGGGCTACCTCAGGCGCGTCTTCTACGAGGCCGACGAGAACGGGTTCCGCGCGCGCGTCGAGACCAACGAACCAGGCACCAAGACGTCCAACCCGGCCGACGTCACCATCGTGTCCACGGCCTCCGGCGGACCAGTCGGCGGTGGACCAGTCGGGGGTGGACCTGTCGGCGGCGGCGGCGGAACGCGGGACGCACCCCTGCCCGGTGCAGCCACGACGCGGCCCGTCAAGACCACGTCACCGGCTGCCGGGGGCACGACCGTGAGTGCGCTTTGGTCTCGCGTATGCGTCATGTACGTTGCGGCTGCTTGCCTGCAATTCGCCGCGGCGCGAAGGATATGCAAGCGTATGGTAAACGGATGGGCGCCGCTTTGAAAGGCGATTCGAAATGCTTCTTCGGTGCGGCGCGAGCGGCGGGAAGCCTCTGCCGCTAGCCTCGTGTGCGCGAGGGAATCTGGGTAAATCCTGGATTCTGGAAAACGAGTTCAGGGCTGAGTGGTGTGTTGTGTCTACGTCCATCAAGCCGCCCGTCCCTTTTCGACTTTTCCCGAGACGACTCGTTTAAAGCCAAAGAGGTTTCGCTCGGTTCCGTCCGCCGTGACAGCACCAGTGAGATCAGCCACCGGATAGGAGCGTGGGTCTTATGCTGCCAGACGCTTTCAGCGTGGCGAAACTGAGATGTATCCCAGATGTGAAAGTTAACTAACAAGCCAAACGGGCGTCGTGATGCAAGCACGTATTCTTTATTGTACTTGGACAGCCGCTGTCAAAGTGTATTCGTCTTAGTTTACTGTAGCTTAAGCTTGACATTTCTTGGCGTGTTAGCTTTTCGTATAAACGTGTACAATATTTAACTTCGCGGCCTGCTTAAGGCGTCTGATAGATAACTGTTAGTGAAGAAAAACAACGTCTTCCGACACAAACGTAATATAGAAAGTAAGAGCTAGGAAATGCAGTTGGACCAGAAGAGCTGGCTGTTGCTACTACTGGAGGGTAAATTTGAGGAGCCGTGTTCACCGAACACTCGCACAAGCAGTAAAGAGTTCTTAAAGCACGACAGTGCAGTGTACGTTGTACGTTTCCTGAAAAAAGAAAACCCATCCTAGCTGTAGAGCTCCCGTTTAGCTCTAGCTCGCAAAATGCTTGTCACTAACGTGTTGTAAACACATCAGGATGATGTAAGTTTGGATGCAAGGATGCAGTATCGTTCATTATGAAAGGCCGCACAACTAACAGTCTCTCATGCATAGCTGAATCACACCAAGAACGTCAATTGAACCGCATTGTAAGTTATCAGGCGATTGTTTGTTCTCTGAAAAAATGAAAAGAGTTCTAGGGATAACGAGGACAAAGTGTATCTATTGGCAAACATTTCTCCGGGCATTCAGAGTTATCGGTTCGCACTTCCATTGTGGTTTGTTGTCTTATCCCCGAAAAAAAATCTCCTATACTGCGACATCCTCTATCCTTGTGTTGAGCCAATGTGTAAATGCGTACATACAAGAAAACACATCTAACGGTGACTGTAGACGTTAGACGTTAATTAAAGCAATGTAGTGGTGTACCGTATTGCCACCGCCGAAACGCGTCATGTATGAGCCGTGCACTCCAGCCGGGTTCCCATCTCGCGCTTGCTTCTGGACACGCTGCGTCATCTGGCGGCGCGACCGCAAAGTCCACACGGAGTATCCCTCATTTTGCTTGACTTCCGAGATGTGTGGGGCATCGGTGGGCGTTAACGCTGACAATGAAACCCTCACTGGCCATGAGCACGTGGCGCATCTAAAAAATCATTTTCATACGGGCCGTCATCATTATTTTTACTAATATGTTCATACACATTAAACGCTTCTATGCGCTCATACACGAGCCAAGCGCTTTGATAGCATGTATAAGAAAAGTCGTTTGCGTATGGTGCCAAATGTTACAAGCGGTTAATACGGCTCAAGCACGTGTATCTTACAGCAGTGTGACAAACCCATACCGGAGCCTCCTGGAGTATCTATTAAAACTTTTACAGAATCGGACTCTTTCTCTTTGCTTATTTATTTCTTTATTTCAATGGTATTTTTTTTTTGCTTCACGTAGAACGAAGTGCCTGAAACGACCACCGGCCTGCCTCCCGGATACGTGCTCCCTGAACGTTACCGACCCAACGCATCGAGACGGCCCTCAGGCGCCGAACTGCTGACGTCGCGGATCTTGACCCTAGACCAGCCGGTTGACGGAGATCAGCTCTACCCGGGACGTCCCGGGTTTGATTCGGACGCCAACTCCCTGAATCCGCCACCGCCTGGTATTCACACGGGATCTCCACCTACTGGAATTGTGCCCGTAGGTCCCGTACAGGTGACTCGTGTTCCATCACGACCTGGTGCAGCTCCGGGTCCCAAGCCTCGCCCTAACATCAACTACGTGCCTTCTAAAGACGCTTTCGGGCAATTCGACGGTGGCGTTGCGCAGAGTGGTGGGCCATATCGCCCTTCGTTCGATGGATCGTTTAGGATACCAGCTGGTTCTACCGGCGGCATATTTTCACCGTCCCAAGTGGCATCTAAAGCAGGCGTTTCCGGGCCTCAAGATCTCGGCCCATCTTCAGGTCACGGTGGTGGGGTTGAAGACGGTAGCTCGGGGATCTCGGGTTTCGGCTCGAAGCCGGCTTTCCCCAACGCAGGCACTCCACAAGGTGCGGGACCACATCATTTCGGACCCCACAGGCCTACTCCAAACTACTCGGGTGTCTCCCGCGGAGATTCCGGTACAGGACAGAGTGGGTCGTCCGGGCCAGCCTACCAAGGCGGGGCAGGGCAGCAATATCAGCCCCCAACACTCGGGGCTCCGCTGTTCACGCGAGTCACGCAAGGCTCTGGAAAGTTCCCCGGGCGACTAGACTATGGTTCCCAGCCAGGATTCTCCGGACCGGTTCAACCGGGGGTTCCAGGTGCGCCCGGCGTCTTCGCGGGACCGGCTGATGGAGCAAGACCGTCTTTTGGCGGTAGAGCGCCTTTCGGAGGTCCACGTTTTGGTCCCGGTGGCAGCTTTTCGAGAGTTCCTGTAAACCAGTTTGATACCAACGAACCTGGCAATAAGCGCTTTCAGGGCCCAGCACAACCATCGTTTGCAGGTGAGAATATGACCCCACCGACTTCCTATATTAATCTCCCACTTCCTATAATGCAAAAGTGGGAGATTTTTGCGGAATAATTTCGTAATAATTTCGTCGTATGAGCATAATTTTCAGGCAATACTTTCTTGATGACAAAAATGTCGTTACCTATCTTCACATGCTCAGAGAAGTTTTCAGCGACCTGTTATGAAAGCCCGACAACATTGGCGTCCCTTTTGCAAAACTGCTGGTCGCAGAGAACACCATCATAGTGCTGGAGGCTTTCATGACAAAAGTGGGACGTTTTTTGCTGTTCATTTTAGCCTCGAAGTTTAAAAAACTTTCAAAGTGATTACATCATGGTAATGAGCCGTATAACGCTCCTACCAGACTGCGATGCACGTTCTGTAAAGACTTAAGCTCAGCCATATTTGCCGAGTTGTTGAGGAGCCATATTAGAATCAAGTTACATCCGAGTTGTTGAGGAGCCATATGGCTCCTCAACAACTCAGATGTAACTTGATTCTAACTGCGCCCCCCAGATAGAACATTCTGCCACCCTCGTATGCGGTGCCGATCCTATAATGCTGCGCTGAGAAACCGTGGTTTTCATGTGTACGAACGCGCGCATAGAAGACACAGTCAGGCGGATGTCCTTGACGTCATTAGTTCAGAACTCGATCTGAAACCTCGTCGTTCACACGGGGTGCGCACCGGATGTACTTTGATATAGCAGGAGCTGCGGAAGCACGTGGACGATGATAAGAGACGCAATAACGGTTTAATTCGTCGGCCTGCTCGTTCTGTGCGTGAAAGCCGACACCTTGCGTGTCTTTAAAGGAATGTAGTACGTCACGATTTCGTGTGCGCTGCTCCCTTTTGCTTTTTTTTCCTCCACGCTTCCAGGATGCCAGCCTAAGACTTATTATCGCGTCTAGTGCACACGTGACGTTTGTTATGTTCCTAGCAAGGCGTAGTACACGCTGAAAACCGAGCCATTTGCTAACGATGCCGTTTATATAATGTTACGTAACTAAGCGTAAATACGAGAGCTGGGATAGAAACTTGTGTCAGCCGTAATTAATCGGCGCTAGTGCGAATTGCATGGCACAGAGGGAAATGTTCGTCTTCATTACCAGCAAGCGTGATTATAATGCACTTATAATATTGTTGTTTTTGTTCTTATCTAAAACCGCTACACTCTGAAGGCATATAACTTTTTAAAAGAAAGTTATCATTGAAAGAATCATAGAACCTCTTGATCGAAATTCGTTCGAAAGTTCGTGGAGGTCCTCTCCAATATGAAGCACTACTCCTCGTTCAAGATTCTCAAGAGTGATTGTAAAAGCTGCTGACATCTCATCCTGAAAGGGATAAACTATCATCCACCCGTGCGTAGCACAAAACTACAACTCTCATCCGAACGTGGATCTCGCGTGACGAAATTCAACTAAAAACTGCTCAACGTCCGAACTTCTGGCTGTGTCTGTGTAAACGGCGGGCGTAGGGTAGGGGCTGGATTGGATGAGCACCTTTTTGCTCGTATAAGTACAAGGCGTTTCCCTTCTTGTGTTCGAATGCATGTTTCGTAACTAACTAATGCAGCTTTTCTTTTCCTCCTTTCTTTTTTGTCTCTCTGAAAACATCGCCCATGCTTCGTTCTCGATTCAGGTGGTGCAACGGGCAACCAAGGATCTCCACGTGTAGCAGGAGGTGTCATTGGAGCTGATGTTGATGGCGGAAACAGCGCTGTAAGCATGATCTCATTCGCATGTGGTGCGTTCGATAAGCACAATAAAATACTTGCGTACGTTAACTGAGCAGGTAGCTCTGTTAGAAGGCAGCAAATTTTACAGAGCACCTTATTATGTGCCAATACATGTGATCTGTATAAAGAGTAATGTGGGCGCATCACAGGTCAGACAACTGATATACGCGCCAACACTTAGGCATTTACAACGCAATAAGAAAGCGGAAAAAAAAGCTAAACAAAAAAAGAAACGTGAGGTACATTTAGGTACAAGTACTTTGGCCTGTAAACAACTTCTAAGACTGACGGTGTTTCGGAATGTAAGGGGTTAGAATATCCGACGTACACTTATGAAGCAGACTACTACGTGGCAAATGCTGCTGATTTTACACGATAGCTGACATACAATATACGTTAGTTGGATGAATGGGTGTCCATGAATATGTAAATTCTCAATCATAGTGTATTCAAGTGTAACATAGTCACGACATTGGTTTATCTCATAATAGTGAAAAGATTACGACGTATAGATGTATTTTTGTAGGGAGCAGTAGGAAGCGCGTATTTTTTTAACGCTTTTTGTTTTCAGACCCACCTGAAATCACCCAAGCAACCAAGGGCATCTTCATAAACACAAAACAGTGATTGAGAATGTATGACTGATGAAACGTTTTTGGAATAGCTAAATAAGAGCCTAACGTAATCAAAATTATAGTCTATACAATAACCTTGACGCATCCGTCGTTTTCTTCGCGTCTGTTCTTCTGTGTGCTTTTGAAGTGCTGCAGTTCTAATGCGAGTTGAGTGTAGACAGTTCGCTAAATACAGCGAAAATAAGACGCTACAAATGTGTCTATAGCCAGACGGCAACTATGTAGGGTCAATGTAGTTACGTATTCGCTCTGACCAAGTGTATATGTGTTGACAACCATGTAAGGATAACGATGGTGAATTAAATTATACTGTGTCCCTTCTTATCGTGTCGATCTAATCCAGTTGATCTGTACCTTACAAGGCACGACAATGAATTGTTTTGAACCGCAGAGTGTACAGAAAACGTACTCTTACACTTATGAAACATATTACTACGTGGCAACTATTCCTGATCTTACACAATGGCTGAAATACAATATACGTTAGTTGGATGAATGCGTGTCCAAGAAGATGTCAGTATTCAATCATAGTGTATTCAAGTGTCACATAGACGCGACATTGGTTTGTCTCACAATAGTAGAAGAGATTACAAACTATATCGCGGACGACATTCGTCTGCGATACAGTACAACTAGCATCTCATCTGGTGTGAGGAACACGTAGTGGAACTGTGGGCCTCCTTGAACGAGAAAATCAAATCTGTTTTGTTTTTGAGACTGATTTATACACACTACAGTACTATGCTTGCTTGCTAACGCAGTATTGCAAAGTCTCCGTTTTTAGTAGCGCTTTTCACATCAAGCACTTTGTCCCGGGTTCTTACTAAGACTCTATTTTTAGCAGCGCTTTTCCCGTCATGAAACGTGCCACGAAGGCAGCCAATTTATCTGCCTCCTTTCTCATGTTTCTAAATTGGGAATCAACTTATACAATTCTGTCAGTTCATTTCGTGTCTCTCCACAGCCGCAGAAAGCTATCTTGCTACAGAACGCACTTTCCTGTGCTTCGATAGTGCGCCTTGTTGCAATCGTGTATTGTAAGGTTCCATGTCTGGCACCGCGCGCTTTACACTGCACGGCTGCAAGAGAACACATTGGGCGAGGAGATGGGCGTCTTGTAAAGAATCAAGGCGTGTTTTACCACTTCTCAAGGCGTGTTTTAGACGGCCCATACTGTGCTGCCTGTCGGATAACACGAGGCAGTTGATAACATTTTCATTTCCTTTTCTTTCTGTCAGGATTCAAGCAACGAGGATGGCTTCGCACCAAACGACCCTCGGAGGCCGTTCCTCTTCAGGAACGAAGACCAACGACCGGCGACTCCCTTCGGTACTTCGACTCGTGGTGACGCTGGCCAGGAAGACGGCGCGTATGCCATAAATGCCGACAACGGAAAAATTCAGTCAATCGACTTCCGTCCGGGTAGCAGGCCCTTCCAGCCTGCGGGTCCGAGCCACCGTTTTGCGGGCAACCGGGGCAACGCACCGCGGGGACCTTTCCGGCGGCCGGGATTCGGAGGAACCCGTCGCGACGACCTATTCAGACCCTACAAGCCTCCTCCTCTTGAGGTACGGTTTTAGTTTAGTTCTGTGAATGCAGAGCGTGAAAGACTGCCGGATGAACAAAAAAAAAAAAAAACACACACTTTGTCTGGTGCAGTATACAACAGGACTGTGTTGAGGCTTTGAAGTATTTCGGAATAATACGGAGCAGCAACAAAGTACTCAAAATGTCATCAACGGCAATGTTTTGCAAGTGTCATATGCATGAGCAGTGAATCCGTTTTGTGTGTGTGTGTGTGTGTGTGTGTGTTGGATCACAAAATGTTTATGAACTCAGGATTAGGATTCAGATTTATTTGAGAAGATTTCATGAAATATTACAAAGTTTACATGAACAGTAGGAGGTCCTGTGGTTCAAGAACCGTGGGCAGAACCTCCTTTCAGAATGAAAAAGGAAAATAAAACCAGCCCATTAGCGATAAAATGTTGCAAGTGTGAAAATACAAATAAGAATAACATAAGACATTAACAAGAAATAACAGGCTAAACAACGAGAAAGAACTAAAAACGAGATAAGTCGATTTCAATTTAGCCTTAAACAATTTAATAGATTTAGCTTCTTTCACATTAGTGCCTATAGAATTCCAAGAGGTTATAGAAGAAAAAAATACTGTTTGTATACCATTAGTACTTATATTTTGCAAAGGAAGATTGTGCTTCGCGGAAAAGCTAGTATTGTTAGGACTATAACGTAAGTCAGAATAATATTGAAAGTAAGTAGGCGTTGTCAAAGTTTAAGTAATAGTATACCATGAGTCGTAGAGATATATTTTGGGTAGCGGCAGAATTTTAGGTTGACGCAAAAAAATAGGAAAAGACGATGACAGCCAGGACCAGTAAGTAAGGATTTGAACTGCTTGTTTTTCTAACTTATATAATGGTCAGGTGTGAGTAAAATACGAATTTCCGTAATATATAATACTAATAAATAACGTGGCTGTGCACAAGAGCACAATATAACACGGTGAGGGTGTACGCCGTGAAAAATGACCTAGCTTTCAGAAGGGCTCTTATCTCAAAGGAAGCCTTTCTAACTGATGTAGCAGGATCGTGAAGTTTTAAGTGAGAGTCGACAATGGCACCCAAAAACAGTGTATCGGAACGGATTGAAAACAAAAACGAAAAACGAAAAAAAAACAATATTTTTGACCGGAACGATAACGTAACCGAAGAATTATTTATTATTTTGTTTCGGAGTGAAACTGAAAGATTTTTTATCGGCGTTCGGTTCAAGGGGAAAGTCGGCAATCCGAAACAACCGATGTCAGGCAACGTCAGCATAAGCGCGCACCTCAGGCAGGCATAGCGCGAGCGATAGCTAATCTAAACTTGCCGCTCGGTGTACTAGCACCGTAGCGAAACCCAGAGCTGGCGCGCTGAATAGCTTATTGTTTCGTTTTCTACGGGTACAACGTTTTGTTACCGAAATTTCATCATTCGCTTAAGTTCGTTTTGTGGGAACAACGCTCTCGCATTTCGGCGCGTACGCTCGATGACGTGCTGTTTCTGAGATTATGCTCAGTGCTTTGACTCAACGCACTGAGCATTATCTCAGAGCTCGTAATTCGCCTATTGAGAAAAATATATACTATATTTTTGTCGTTACTTCGCTTCTAAAATTTTTCGCATGCGAAACAGAACCGTTACGAACCGTTGCGGATCATCTCTTTTTTTTTGAACTTCATTTTAGTGGAGCGAAACTAACGAGAGAACGAAAAACTTTTCGCTCCGACACCCTGGCTAAAAATAATTATTGTGCCTGTTTTCGTATTTATTCTTCATTTACGTGAAGCGTCTCAGTGACGCCTATTTTTATTTTTCAGGAAATGGAAGATTGTACAGCTACTATTAGAAGCATTTATATACACCCAATTTTACACAATCCATTGATGGAGCGAAATAAGGTTTTTTTGCAAGTGTGACATAACTGTTGTGATGAAAGAGTGCCACAAAAGAAGTGTAGTGTCGCCGGAATAAAGAATACACAAATAATGCAATAGACGAGGTGGCAGATCACTTAAGCACAATAAAAATAATCAAGGACCCAGGATCGAACCTTGGCACATCCCTTTGTTAAGAGGAAGCTTCAGCTCGGGCCCAACTCCGACGCGGCCTATTCAAATACATGTAAAACGCAAAAACATTTTCCTGAGATAACCCATCGACCGATTTTAATGAAACTTGTTGCATTTGAAAGAGAAAGCTAAATTCTAGTGACTGTTGGAAGCGGAATTTCTATTTAGGACCTGAATTTTGTTAAAAAAGATTTTCAAATATTCGACCGTTTGAAAAAAATACAAGGACGAGTTTCCAAATTAATAGCTCTGCATCAAGAACAGATATCGCGGTTCTGTGAACGGTATCCAGTGGATCATTCAAAGCGGACAAATTCGATATGTCATTTTACATCTTACGTGAATTTGTTACGTTGGTTACAAGGGTTCTGCAAAAGCTGTATTTCCATATTACAATTTTTTTTATATTCACGTGTGTATTAGATGCAATTCACAGAATTGTATTATCCTTTTTTGTTGTTGAGTTACAATGTTGTAAACTTGATAGTTTCCTTTTCTGAAATTTTTCGATTTTTGCCGATTTTTACTAAAAAATTGACGACCTAACTCAAAAATTCCAAACCAACAGTCACTAGATTTTACGTATTTCTTTTCAATGGAACAAACCTCGTCAAATTTGGTGCAGTGGTAGACGAGAAAAACGAATTCTCCTTTTACATGTATTTAGATAGCAGCACTCGAGCTAAAGCTTCCTCTTAACAGCTGCAGCATGGGAGGTGAAGTTATTAACAAATACTAGTTGGGGCCTGTTAAATAGAAAGCTTGTTAGTGACGTGAGGCTTGAAGGCTGTTATACCACGCCACTCAAACTACCAAAATAGAATGTTATGGTCAATGCACTGAAAATCTTTGGAAAAGTCAATAAAATGTAAACCAGAAATATTACCATTGTCAACGCAGCATTTAGCTTTATCAATGAAACAAGCATTCGCTAAATCCGTTGAAAGACCCGGCCTAAATCCAAGCTGATTAGGTGTTAGTAAGTTAACCTTTTTTAGGTACCGTGAAAGCGTGACCTCAAGTAGTTTTTCAATTACTTTAACCATGAACGGAAGCACAGAAATCGGTCTGTAATTGCCCATGTTATTTAAATGGCCTTTTTTTAAGTATGGAGTACAGGAATTACCTTTGCGGCTTGAAACCTTTTTAGAAAATATGCCTGTTTCAAAAGAAAACGATTGAAAATGCAACTTAAGACTGGGGAAATAATAAAGCTACCAATTTTAATACGTTTGCTGTGGATATTTCCAAGCCGTGGCTCAGTTGGCTTTAGGTTCGAAATAATAGGCTGAATTTCCTCTGAGAAGGTTGGGAAAAAAATAGATACATTCAAAACTAAAAGAAAAATGATAAAAATGGGCAATAGTTTTAGACTATCCAGTATTAGAAACGAAATTCCCACTGAAGGAACTAGCAACGCGCAATGGGGCACTTCAAAAGATGCTGCTTAATATAGACTTCACAGTATTGAGGATCAGAGGCATTGAGAAGTTGGGGAAGTTGTCGCCACTTTATTTTTCGTGTCGTTACCACATAGTTTCACTTGAAATTTATAATAATCGCACTTTCATGAAATTCATAATAATCAGGGTGTTTGCTTGAGTCCATTTGATGTACATTAACGTAATGTTTCCTTACGAATGGCTAGGAAACTCAAAAATACCTTGAACATCTCTTGTTCCAACATAGGTGTATCATGCTGTGTACCTCACAGATCACTTTGTTTCTTATGATAGAAGTTGATAGCTCAATTGCAATAATGCTATAAGTGCGTCAGAAAAGCCTGAAAACACAGCGAGACATTAGGCCTCATTCAGGACGTATTGGAAGCAACAGATCTTTATAGCAGTGCCTTTGTGAGTACACCATTCGCTGTTGCGTAGAAGCATTGAGAAGTTCAAAAGTAACTTCCTACAAATAGATGTATTTCTTTCACGCAGAGCGGCCACAGGGAGCCCGTCTTCGTGCCACAGAGCTTCTCTGGATCAGGCAGCCCTACTACTTCATTTGATGGCAGGGACCCACAGCGCATCGATGGTTTCAACTCCCCGCAGCAGACCCCAGGCTTCGGCGGATCGAGCTCTCCTGGTGGTTTCTCCGGCAACTACCCGTACCGCAACACATTTTCTTCCGGTGGTCGGCAGCCTCCATCCGGACAGCAAGACCGGTACGCTGGAAGGCCGCAACAGCCTTTCTCTCCATTCGCACATGGAAGGCCCGTGCCACCCGTACCTGCTGCAGCCAATGTGGCCAACATGCCCAACCCTCGGAACCATTTCGCTAATCGGCTGTTCGATCGCACTCCTGCCGGAACCCGAGGTCGACCGGTTGGACATCCTCCCGGACTTAACCCTCCGTCTTTAGTTAGCATGGAAGTCGTCAGTTACGGCCCACAGGGTCCGCAAGTTCACCATTTCAACGGTAGTGCATTGCCCGGCACGTTAGCACCTCCGGAAAACCAGCAGTTTGGTGACCCGTTTAAACCGACGGGATTTCCCGGCAGCCCTGAGAGAATACCGTTTCTGGCTAACAGGCGTGTGCCTCGGCCCCCGTTGCCAAGCAGAGGTAACGGGAACCGTGTCTTGTACAGCGAAGCACCCCAGCAGGCGACTTTTCCGAGAAGACTAGGCGCACCAAAGGGCAACGAAGAAGACTTCGGGGGCGCTTTCGAAGGTTTGATCAGAGACGAGCGTCCAGACCTTTTGGAGCTGAAGCGAAAGCAGAAGCCGTCTGGTTCTGCATCATCACAGCCTGGAGGCAACCTTGACTTCCTGGACGATCTGCTACCGTTTTACGAGAAAGATTTAGACATTGCGAATAAAGCTAACGACGCCGCAGATGGAGGAGACAAAAAACCCGTAATTCACCAACCGATAGTGCCGGAGCATCGAGATTTACTTTGCGATGACGATGACCCAAGATTCTCGGACCCAAGACAACCATCTCCTGATGGTCTTGTGAGAAGACCTGAATGTATAAAGACGCGCAGACAGGAAGGTGGTAGTTCCAGTGAAGGAGCGGAACCTGATAAAAGAAAGGTTGAAGCGCCAGTCAATGATGATGAAGAATTTTTGAATTACAGAAATCCGTTTTCCGGAGTTCTCCCATCTCCTGACCGTAGCGTTCCAGAAAAGGTTGACAAGGACAGCAAGGAATTCCAACGCCCATTCCTAGACAAAGACAAGAAAGTTATTCCAGTGCTAATTGATCAAAATCGACCTGCTACAGGCGTACTGGATGGAACCATTGGAGTCAACAAAAACAGACTTGGCCCTAGTACTGGTGAATCTGACATTCCGGAAAGGTCTGCTCCTGAACTCGGTGCTGGGAGCCCCGTTGAAGGAAGACGAGCATTGGACAACAATGGAGTCTTTCGAACGGGCTTTGGAGCGTTTCCCGGTTCTTTCAATGAGCAATTCGGTCCTCGTGGCCCCGGTCCCGTACAAGGCTTCGGTGGGCCAAGCACCGGCAAAGCTAGTCCGTTTCCCACGCGAACTCAAGACGGAAACTTCCTGAGGTTTCCAAATGGTCCGAACCGCGGCATAAACGATTTGAGAAATGCTCAAGACCCTTTCAATCGAAACTTTGGACAACCCTTTGGACAACAACCTTTCCAACCAACACTGCCGCAGCAAACGCTACGATTTGGACAAAGATTGAGTGGTGTGAGAAATCCAAATTCCCTCGTTCCTTCTCAACGACCACCGAGAGTACAAACTCGGATACAGCAACAGCCAGAAAGCCGGATTGTTTTCCCCCCACCACCACTACACCGAAAAGCCTTACTTTCTCCTCCAGATGGTCCAGACAGCCCCGGGAACTCGTTTAATGGTCGGGTGCCCTTTAGTTCCCCTCAGAGTCAAGGCGCGTCTCGCGTAGGAGAACCAACAGTCGGATTCGTCCAACCCCGTGCCGGAGGGCTGGGAAATGTCGGAGCCGCACCACCACAATTTGGTTTCGTCGACTCGAGGAGGTTTCAATTAGGTGCAGGAAAAGGGCCTGGGAGAGACGTCGTCTCGGGAAGGGAGGACGCGGGCCCTGACGTGGCTACCGAGCCGAAGTTTATAAACGATAACAGCCCACCGCCAGCATCGTTCACCTTTTCAGACGCTAAGAAGTCGCCCCTAGTTCCTAGTCGCCCGCCACTGAGCGCTGGAAGAAGAAAAACCTTCAAGGGTTCACCCGACGACACAGGCAAGCAAGGACAAGGCCAAGCTGAGCCGGAAACGCCTGTGAGTGCACCAGGACCGGACACCGCTAACCTATTGCGAAAGCCACTTCTCGAGGGCAATGCACGCGTCACCGAGGAACTGGACAGGAGAGCACCGAATGCCGTGCCAGGACCTTTTAATTTCGTAGACACGCGCAGCCCATTGGTCATTGCTCGGCAGGGGGTCATCCAGCGTAGACCAGAGGTTTTCGATTCAGGGCGTGAGCCCGGTAGTCGACCTGCGCGAGTGGAGGGACTCGCTCTGCAAGGTGTTCCTGTAGACGGCAGCTTGAATAGTGGCCGGCAAAGCGGTTTCCTCGGGGCGCCGGAAGATACAACGAGACAGCTTTTGCCGACGAGCCGGCCGACTGGTGTTGCAAATGGAGCTGACGAAGGCCCAGCAGTCCTAATCCCTCGAAGGGGTCCTGTGCGTCAGCCAGTTCGGGTGAGCACCTTTTGTTTAATTCACAGCTCTACGAGCCTAATACCCAGCCTTCTCGCTGCATAAACCGTTAAATTCTTGATATAGTGCAGTCGTACAGTGTCATCAGCATCCCTATTCATGCGGGGCATAATATTTGACTTTTGGGGAATTATTGTACCTTCATACAAATACGAGTCTACTTCTCTATCTCAAGTGCATTTCTCGAAAGAAAAAAAGAAATGCTAGATGGCAGCCTAAAAAAAAAACATGTAAAGTGCTGTGTTACTTTTTGTAAATGTCGCCACGTTAGTCTACGCATTTTAACAGCAGGGTATCACAATATTTTTTTCTAATGTATACCTGATTCTCTTTTTATTTTGTAGACGTGCTTTGCTTGTCTGTTATATCTTTATGTCCACATGTTTTAACGCAACACTACCTCACTAATTCCTATTCTCGCCCGTGCTGTCGCGCCCAGCTAGGTGGGCGGCGGGCAGCACTGCTTAACCAGGACCTCACGGCTCAAGATTCATGCGCGATAAGTGAGCCGAATTGACAGTCATATCGAATCTCAATCGCTAAAGGCCCTCTCAGGCTGCATCTACGCTTTAGGTGCAGTGGACGATTTTGTCCAAATGATAGCCACTATATACTCGTCAACGGGACTGTGGGTCCAGCTTTGTATTCGAGTGAGTTCGCTTTATGATACAGTGACGGAGAAATTAACTCCAACAACGTTTCAATTTTCCAGACGACCCAGCCCATTCTTCTGAATGTAGAGAGGGTGCCGCTTGGACGAACTGCCGTCGCTGACGACTTGATAGCTGACAAGAACCCACAAGATATCCAGGTATAATACTCTCGATTACAATATTGAGCACGGTAGCATCGACTACAAAGCGGCCATATAAGTCTGAAGCAAAAATAGCCTGCCTTCGGCATAGAAACTTTTGGAAAGTTATTTTTACAAGCTCCTTGCAGTTACCTTGGGCAGATGTTTTTAAGATATGGAGCTCAAAATAATGGTATTACCAAGGAACGTTCGGTATGCCGCTATTGGGCGTGCTTAGGAAGAGCGATACCTTGGAAACAAGAGGTCACCCTCTAATTACCGGCTTGAGGTTCCAGCAAATGAAACAAGGTATTTATTATACGAAGTGTACAGCGAAACACTGATTGACTTTCTGCTGGTGTTAGCCAAACACGCATTTGTCGCACTTAAACGTCCCGCTAGGTTGTGCAGTACGCTCCCGTGTCAACGAGTGCTGGTAGGTTTATCAGGATATAAAGGAGCGCACTGAGCAGCAAAGATGTAGGTCTTTTTGTCGTTAAAGACTTCGCGGGCGAAGCTAAACCGAAAGTGAAAGCATATTGCACAATAGGTTTGTCGTGAGCCAAATGCCTAGTGCGTCAACAGTGCGAAATGAGCACGGAAGCTCCCAGGTACCTTGTGTTTACACCATGCAACAACCAAAGGACACCTTGTTTTCTACACTTGCACTGTAGTGGTTGGCTAGTTCACCAGGTCATATCACGCAACCTGGGTTCATTATTCCGGAACTGCAAAAGGAAATTAAAGTCAAGAAATGTTGCGGCTGGAAACATGCAGCGATTCGGTTTCAAATCAGCAAAAAAAAAAAAAAGGAGAAAGAAGCCCAGCGGGACGGCGAGAGGCGATGATGATGTTGATGATCCCTTATTTAGTGGCACAAACTTACTGTGCGGGATAGCCTCGCACTGTGTGCCCAGCCTGGGCCCTCCGGCTTATTAATCTAATAAACACGTGATAAAGACGTGCTGTCTCTATGCTCCTTTAAACCAAAAAAAGAGCAAAGCACGAAAAACAAGAGCAATGGTATTGTGGAGCACTTAGATAAGTACTGCAACGAAAGCGGGTGCCGACCCTGTTGTGATAACTGAATTTTGTACCGTGATACCCATCAGTGTGGTGGGTTATGCCGGTGGGATATGCGGCTGACCATGGAAACTACTTGGCTAGAGCTAACGAAATACAGGTACTCGAGGTAATTTACAGGCGACGATGTTCGCGGCGAGAAGCTATTGCAGTCGTCAAGGAAAGAGCCTTTGGATACGCTGGCGTCACTGCGAGGCAATCTACCTTACATGAAGACAACTTGTAGAAACTCATTGAATCGGCCGTAGAAAAAGCAATGACAAGGGCTATGCAGCATATTGTCACAAGTGCTATCGAATGTCTTTCCCAAATGTTTACTGCGCAGATGACACAGCTGCTGCAAACAGCTGCAACACCAATCACTAAGTCGATTGCTTGTGCTGCAGAACAGGTAGCCAGTTCAGTCCTAGTGCCGAGTACCTCATCGGACCCAACATTTGTAGGATCCTATCCTTGTTCTTCGCGTCCGTCAGACTGGCAGGTCGACATGGAAACAAGTCATGATACCAGGCCGCAAAAGCGAACTGGGTCTCCAGTAACTGTTTCTTGTCCATATACCAAAAACAAAAAGGGTAATCCAATTTCTCATTCTGGCATCCAAGAAAGTTCATTGCGACGGTAGTCGCTGAAGTAATTATATCAATTAGATCATCACCATAGCTTCTTTAAAAGTGCTACAGTGGAACTGTCGTTCCTTGTTTTCTGCTTCAACAAACTTAAATTGCTTAACAACTCATCTTAATCCTGACGTCATAATTTTACAAGAAACCTGGCTTACTCCTGAGAAAAAGTTTCATTTTAAAGATTTTTGATCTTTTCTATTAGATCACCTTTCACTAGGAGGTGATCTAATGATTTTGTTGTCATCTAAATTCTGTCATAAGGCGAAAATAGCTTTCAAGTTAATGTCTCCGGAATGTGAAATTTTGGCAGTGCACCTTGGCATCCCAGGCTACCACTCATTTTCGATTATAGATGCTTATTTCCCTACGGGCGTGCACAGTACATACCAAATGGATAGTGCGCTTGCCAGCTGCAAAAATGAAGTCATCCTTACAGGTTACTTCAACTCACATCACGTGTCACGGGGTTACAAAACAGATTCATGTCGGACACGTCTGTGGGACTGGACCATAGATAAAAATCTTTCATGCCTTAATATCAGACGACCTACATTTGTCCGTGGACAATCTCGCTCAGTGTTAGATTTGACCTTTTCTAGCACAAGTGTCGCTGTGACATCTTGGACAACGATTGATTTCTGTACAAACAGTGATCATCTCCCGGTATACTTTGAAATTGCATGCCCTTTAACGTCAGTTCAACGACAAGGCAGAATATTTGTGAATTGCAAAAAATTTAAAGAATGCATGCGCTCCACCATTGCGTCACTAACTAATAGTAACGACGAAGAAATTGGCTTGAATATTTGTTCAGCGTTGCAGATGTCTCGACAAAAGTCTGAATTTCTAATTCACACAGCCAAGCGTTCCTCATCTAGTCCCTGGTGGAACAGTGAGTGCACACGAGTTTATTGAAGAAGGAAAGCTGCTTGCAAAAAACTTCTACATAATCAGAGTCCACAAAATTGGAAAGATTATCAATTTATTTCGGCAACCTTCAAACGTACTATTAAACATGCAAAAGATGAGTACGATAAAAACCATTTTGATTATCTATCGAAATCTAAAAACAAACGGGCCTTACTTAATTACCTTCGTTTTAGAAACAAACTCCCAATGAGCGTTAATGTAGACTCAATCGTCTATACCTCACAGGAAATGCTGGAGCCCTTAGAACTACTGGCTAAAGGACTGGAGAGTCGGTTCGCAACGCGCCTTCCAACTTCTGTTTTTAGAGCGCAGCTCTTTGGCGTCCGTTCCTGGGTTTCGCGTCGTCGTCGGCGTTGTCGTCGGCCTCGTAACCAGCTCCGCCCCCCTTTCATCCCCCCAGCGCTAGCAGCGACCGACTGATACCGCTGGATGCCGCTGACGCCGTTAGAGAGTCAAGATAACGTGACTGCATAGAACACCGTCGCCGCCATGCAGAAAGAGGAGGAAAGGGTCCCCCCCCCCCCTGTTCTTGTGTGGCGGATAGGGTGCTCTTCAGTTGCCGACGCGCCGGTTATTTCACGTAGGCCCCGGCACGTCGACGAATACGTGACCACCTTCCCACGGCTAGACCTGCTTCTTAGCGCTGCGGAAGCGAGGGTATCCTATTGTTTGTGTCGGCATCGGCGGCGTTGTCCCTGAAACCAACTCCGCAGCTGGGGTTGACTCACTATCGGCGTCAGCGGCATCAGTCAGTCGCTGCTATCTCTTCCCTCCTCCCTTTATCGTGTTGTCCGCTTGCTGCGCGCGCTTCTGCCCCCATCGTTTGCCGCTGGGTGTACACGCCGCCCCCCTCCCCCCTCTTCCTGCGAGTCTCCGGTTGTCAAAGCGCCGGCTCGAACTTAATTCCTTTCTTCGCTCCTCCTCCAATGCAACCCCTGTGCGGTGGCAATCAGAGAGCCAGATCGGTGGCGGCGGATCTGTATATGTGCACCGCCCGAGCCGAAATTGCCGCTGCCGTTCGCCCTGTGCGGTGGCAATCAGAGAGCCAGATCGGTGGCGGCTTGACATAAAGACAAACAGCAATTTCCTAACACTTATGCGGGAGAACATCCCGTTCCTCTCGCTCGTAACGCGTCCCACGGCTGTGACAACCTCGCGAGGCACTTGTATAGATCTCGTCTTTGAGAATCAAGCATTGGTGTACCAAGTCGAACATATATCAGTCTATTTCTCCGACCACAAAGCTTCCTTCATGACTGTCAAGAAGTGTTAGTGGAGTCTTTGTTAAAGGAATACGTGTGAAAAATAAAAAAAAAATTCTGTGATAGCGCATACATGTGTTGCTCGATTTCTTTGCCTCAATCTATCGAAAAGGTGAAACAGCTTATTTGCTGCGCTCAAATTTCGCATTAGGAAGTAACGTAATCGTCGGTAATTTTTTCTCCTGCATTCTCGAGCTACAAGGAGATATCCTATTCGGAAGTAGCAAAGGTTATGTTACAGTTGCCAACTACAGCGCCTGGCCCGGACGGCATAACAAATGCAATGTTAAGGATTTTCTTTCAAGAAGCTCCACGTGAGCTTCTGAAGTTGCTAAACTACTCTGTTAGTAATGCATGGATTCCACAAGAATGGAAGATCCCAAAAATTATTCCGTTACTTAAAAAACAAGGAGCAGGGTATACTATCGACAACATCAGACCGATTGCGTTGACATCAAACATAGTGAAACTTGTTGAAAGAGTGCTTCTCGGACACATAATAGAGTTTATTGACGACAATCGATTGTTGAGTCCGTGTCCAATTGGATTTCGATCTGGCTATTCAATATGGCACGCGCATGTAGACCTTGAGAGTCGCATTAAAATCGCCAGACAGAAAAAACAATACGCGGCTCTAGTTACCTTATATATATGTAAAGCTTATGACAGCATTGAACATACAATTTTAACGAATCGGTTAGAGAGCTATTGCTTTCCAGGCTATATTGTAGCATGGGTGCATCAATTTTTAAAAGACGGGGAGTTTTATTGTTTTCGAAGCGGCTATTCTTCTAGTCAACATAAGTAAACAAGAGGTGTGCCTCAGGGATCGGTACTTTCACCAGTATTATTTAATATTTTACTGAGCAGAATCCTCGGTCACCCAAATGCCAGTACATACGTTTATGCTGATGACATTGCCTTTTTGGTATGGCTAGTGACATATACTCTCTTTACGAAATACTGCAGTCGTATCTAACCGAACCGGAAGGCTGGCTGGATAGCTTACACTTAAACCTGAATGCTAATAAGTGTTGCTATCCTTGTTTTTCCCGTTGAAGAGTCAGTATACATATCGCTTAACTATAATCTCGAAGATATCCCACAAGTACAGTCACTCAAATACCTTGGAGTTATTTACAACGAAAATCATAACTGGTGGCCGCATATTGAATATATTGAGACAAAAAGAGTTCGTTCAGTGGGCATTTTGCGCAAGTTGAGCAATCGAAGAACAGGTATGCGAAGAAAATCCCTCTTGATGGCATATAACATGTATGTTCGTCCGGTGTTAGAATTCGGATGTGTTTTATTCTCAGGTGTTCCATCATACAAGCTTCGGCCACTAGTTTTGTTGGAACGAGAGGCGCTACGTCTGTGCTTAGGCCTCCCAAAATACGTTTCGAATGCGGTATTATACCTGGAGGCAGGAATCCCACCCATATTATGCAGATTTCACCTTCTGACCGTTCAGACTTTGTTAAGGCTATATGAATCCCCATTAAACCGTCCACAATTTATTTTCCTCTCTGATCCAGAATAATTTTTTCCTATTCATCAGCCCAGGTTTCATACACCACAAATTATATTTGTGCAAACATTACTTGAACCCCTAAATGTTCAAATTCGCGAGGTGCTTCCTAATAATACGCATTCAAATTACCCAGAGATCAGGTTCGATGACATTTTCCCAAACCATGCGAAACTACTCCCTTACAGCATCTAAAACGTCATTTTGCAAGACCACCTAAGCGCCCTAGAAACAAACATTATCATTGCAACAGATGTCTCACAGAGCGAGGAAAAAGCTGGCATTGGAATATTTTGTCCTGCACTCGACTGGTCTTTTTCTTTAATATTGCCTGATTTTGTGCCTATTTTTCTGGCCGAGTTTTTAGCAGTAATCTTAACTTTACGTAAACTAGACAAAATGATTACAACGGCTGCTATTCTTACTGACTCCCTTTCTGTATGCTCTTGCCTTACCGCTACTAATGGGTCACCCATGCTAAAGCTCTTCCACTTACTCGTTCCTGCCCATGTGCAATGTGTTCATTTGATTTGGGTGCCTGGTCATAAAGGTTTGTTTTTAATGAAACTGCCGAATCACTGGCAAATGCATCACTATCCGGCCCTGTTCTTCCTATTCTACCAGTGACAGCACAGATCACGGCGGCAAGATTTCAGATGAGATCAATAAGATTAGCCTTATCAAACCCACATTTGACTGCTTCTCCAGAGCATAAGCACCTAGCATTTCCCTGGCATACCGAATCCTGTGACACAAAGATGCTTGAGGTCTGCCTCACCAAATTACGCTGTCGCATTCCCTCGCTGAATTTCTATTTACACAGGTCGGGTTTGGTTCCCTCCCCCTTTATTCTTTTTGTAATGAGGAAGAGACGATACAGCACTTTCTTCTATCTTGTCGCGGCTTTACTGCGCTGAGAAAAAGATGGTTGGAACTGCCTTTTCGAAGAATTGGCCTGGACTTGACAGAACCTGCAATTCTTTCTTTCGGAGCGTCCACTTTGGGATTCAGCCACAGGGATGCATGCTTCGCTGTCCAAACATTTCTTACAGAATCTAAACGAATGCCTTGCTGAATTCTTTTCTTTTTGTTTTTACTTTTAAATTAATTATTACTCATTCAATATGACCTTCCTGATTTTATTTAACAGGTTATTCTGCACTATTCAATGCTATTTCAATAGCTATTAGGAAATTTATGCTCCATATTATTTCGAATAATCCACCCATTTGTTGGCCAATCCCCCATCGTGGGTAGGAGCCACACGCATCACAGGCTACAACAACAACAACAACATAGACGCCGGCGAAGTGCAACGTTGGCGAGGTTATACGTTATAAAGGCAAGTCAACCGACCAACCGACATTGTCAAGTGTGTCTTCGGCATCACTCGGAAAAAAAAGGGGCGAGATTTCTGGGCGGTGTTGCGTACTCCAGGGTAGCGTATCGTACTGCTCCCGAGTTGTAGCGACGCCTGCCTATTGAAGCTCGACCGACGTTACTTATTGTAGCGTGGCGTTGTCGGCGGGCTGCAGGCATCCGGTAGATCATGGCGACCAAGCAAGGGCGAAACGATTTCTAGTGCGAAACTTGCACGGTTTCTTCAAAGGTAGATGAAAGAAAATGAGAAGAGCATGAAGTGATCAAAAGCACATTTCGGAGCCCCTTAAATAGGCTCTCTACAATCGTGGGCGGGATCTTGCTTCCGTCGACGTCACGTGACCGGCACAGAAAGAGGGCCCCTCCTCCTCTGGTTATACCGAGCCTGCTGAAAGGAAGACGTTGGCCCGCCTCCTGGAATTGTAGACGCCTGTCCGCCTGTCCTGCGCGTTGCGGGTTCGTGGAAGTTCTCCTCTAGGTCCAGTTTGAGAAAAGGGTCTCTTTGAACTCGCACACTCACACACACATACACACACAAAAGAGGCCTGTACACTGCGGGGCTTCCGGCAGACAGGCAGACACTCGAAATGGTCATCGCGAATTAGAAAGTCACGCTTCATTTCGACGAGGCCTGGTGGAAGAAGGTCGGGTGAGGTAAAGTTCTTTCTGCACGTGGAGCGGGACGCCAACAATAGCAGGCGAAGTCACGCCTCATTTCGACGAGGTAGGGCGTGATGGTCGGTTGAAATTCCTTTCCACACGTGGTGCCAGACGCCAACCCTAACAGCGGTTCATACTCGAGTGCTTGTTGCTTTGCCTGCTAGCACGTGAAGTCTGAATTTCTTGGGTGACGCGGTTCGTCCGTCTTTGCGCTATTTATGTGAAGTTTCGTACAATAACAACATTGGGAAGTTAACGCCGCTGTCGCCTGTCTCTTGCCTTTAGCTTCACGTATGCTTTACACTGCCTGTAGTCACGATTCCCTGCCAACTATCGGTCGGCCGTAGTGCTGACAGCTTACCTCCTTGTATAAGCCCACAATATGTCCGGACGATCAGCCTCACGCTGTTGCATCTCGTGGTTTGCTGGCAATATTAAATATCACAAAAGACAGTTAAATTATTCCTTGCATTCGTCTTAACTGAATAGACTTTTCGTCGCAGTGTCCCTTTAACATTTACAGAAATTCTAAAACACTGGCGTTCTCTTGCAATGCCCCCATTAGTGTGTTCGTCCCGAAAGAAATTCGAGCCAAGCGCCCAAGGCTCAGAGGCACTGCGGCGAGTAGGATTAAATGAAGAGAGGCGTTGCACAAGGCTTTTTGTAGGAATTTAATATGGGAGAAGTAATCCTGTGCCCAGCTGCGAACAACCTGGCGCGAAGAGAAAGTCCCACGAAGTTCGTGACCACGAGCTGACTGCAAAACATTTTGTTAACCGGCATCCATCACGCCCGCCTGCTCGTCGTGGCGCTCTTTCCACCCTGAACGCTATCATCTCGAAACGGAGACAGTGACGGCGGTTGACGTCACATACGTTCTCTCGAGCTCGCTCGAGTGCAGGGGAAAGCGCACAAGCGGCCCTGGTCGTCGGGATTGTCCAAGTTCACCACATCGACCACCACGGCGATTGGCGTTATGGCGAGTTGTTGGGAACCTTGTCGCGAAACACGACCTGAGCGGCGGCGATCCAGGTGGTGATTTGAGCGGCGATCCTGTTGGGGACACGCGTAGCGATCCATCTGTTGGCCTGAGTAGCGATCGCGACTGGCACGACGTCCTGGCATTACTTGAGGAGGGCAGCGCTCCTCGTACTCGCAGTAAGAGCCCTCTTGGCTCTCGGACAAGTTTTGGCCGTCGAAGATGAGCTGACGCTGACTCGTCGAGCTTATTCGTCGCTCGATTCGCTGCTGCATCGGCGGTGGCGTGCCGTCGTTCTGCAGGCGCGACTGGTGGCGGGTCGGCGGCGCATGCGTGTAGTGCGTGTGTCCCCGCTGGTGTTGCACTCCCCTGCCTGGGTTTCGTTCTCCAACGTTCATACCGGAAGGGCAGCGCTCGTACACCTGCACCTCGACGTAGTTGCGCGTCTCGTCGTCGTCCTCGTACTCGTCGTTGAAGTATCGCTCGGCGTACACGGGACCCGCGTTGGCCATGGCCCTGCGCATCGTCTCCGACGGCCCAGGAGCCTTGTAGGGGCTTGACGACTTCTTGTCCTTGGAGCGCTTCTCGACGCTCTTTTTGGACTCGGCGGAAGCCTCGGAGACGTCGGTCCTTTCGGAGGCCTCGCTCTTCTTGGACTTCTCGGATTTTTCGGATTTTTCGGATTTTTCGGATTTTTCGGACTTGTCCCCCTTGGGCGGGTGCGCCGAGGCAGGTGCCTTGGGCGAGCCTCCCTTAGCGGAACCCTTGCCCGAACCCTTGCCGCCCTTGGGGCTCTTGGGGCTCTTGGAATCCTTGCCCTTCTTGTCGTCCTTGCCCTTCTTGTCGTCCTTGCCCTTGTCCTTCTTGTCATCCTTGCCTTTGTCCTTGTCATCCTTGCCTTTGTCCTTCTTGTCGTCCTTGCCTTTATCCTTCTTTGCGTCGTCCTTGCCGCCCTTCTTTCCGTCGCCGTCGTCCTCGGGCATGGTGGCGGCTGGTCCCCCGGGTGGCGGCGGTCTAGGATGGAAGCCCGACGGACGAGGAAAGAGCTGCGGCGATGTCCCGGGAACCGACTGGCCGTTTCCGGTGTTCGAGCGCACCCCACGTGCAGGCGCCCGCCGCCGTCTCGCGCCTCGTCGTCTTCTTCTGCTACGGGCGCTCGCCTTCCTCGGGCTTCTCGTTTCGTTTCATTTCGTTTGGCTTCCAAAACACTGGCGCATACCCACTATGGAGGATTGGTCAAGAAGCAGGCGGCTTTGCGTATGGTTAAAATTAAAGCAAAACTAGATTTGAACAGTGGGGCGTGGGACTTAAGAACTGAGATTTAATAGTGCAGTGAAAATATTTTAAGAATTTTGATAAGATGAGCTAACATAAAGAAGTCAAATGATGGAAATAATTGATGATTTTAGAAATTCAGCAAGGTAATCTTTTTGTCTCTGTAATAAAACTTTAAGCTGCAGGATTTGCACTTCTTTTGACCTCGCAGGGCATTTAGGCTCATCTGCAGGGTGAGAACCACTGCAAAGGCCGTAGGACTCATTTCGGCAAGAACAGTCATTTGAATTATGGCCTTCTCCACAAATCCGGCATCGTGTGTTAGACATGCAACCTTTTATGAAGTGCCCGAACCGCCAGCCCTTTAGACACTGAAGGACGCGGGGGGATAGAGGCTCAACTCGGTACAAAGTGGCCATGCCTTGATTTCCGATGGGCGGTTCTTTCCAGAAAATGTAGAAATGACTGTCTCTATGGGCACGCGCTTATTATCAATGACACGGCTGCAACGATACACTGAAATCACGCCTGCCACTGAGAACATCTCCAAAATTTCTGCGGGACATAGACTTATGTCGACACCGCAGACTGGGCCTTTGGTACATGCAAGGTGATCAGGAAGGAAACTGCTCACCGGATGTGTCGCAAGAACATTGCACTTCACTAAATCTTGAACGCAAGTCTGGTCTCACGAACAGCAAAGAATGCCCCCTTGGCCAAACTGTCGAACCTCGGTGATTTGTTGAAAATTAGCCTTGGCCATTCGCAGTTCGGTTTAAATTGCCCTGGGATTCTTCATGCGAATCACTCCGCCATCACTCGGCACCAAAGGAATAGGTGCGCTGCTCGTTCCACTGCGCAAGAAAAGCTCCACCGGCAAATCAGAGAAAGGAATGGAAGCCGACCAGGTGGAAGCCTCCAGGCCTGGCCATGAGAGAGACAATGGAGAGAAATAGGCAATTACTCTGGAAAGTTAACAGATATTGGAACAAAAGACTCAAAAACAATTCGTAAAAGACACAGAGCAAAAGAACAACCCCAGCTACTTGACCAGAACTAGCGTCGTGTGCTTCTGCAGCGTATAAAATTTTATCTTCCTCTGGGCTCAACATTTACTAGCCATATCTTTTTCTTTTTTTGCAGCACCGTTCCTTGTCGTTCCCCAGAATGCCCCCTAATCTATTTAAAATGATAGGCAACCATAAATGTTTACTTTCATTGACCTCAAACACGTTTATATTTGTCATCGTTCAATTCAGCATAGTACGCAAACCATTCCCGCTATATAAGTATACTATGACGAGTTCTCACCGTTTCTATGATGGAGATACTGTTTGTAATGCGCTAGTTCTTTCTGAACCTGCTCACAATTTTCTTTTCTGCCCTGGGAAGAGAATTAAAGGTAATTCTATGAACTTATGTACGTTTTTCTTTTTTCTTCTCGCACGTCTTTTCGCGCTGATTCTCTTCGGTCAGTTTCGTTCCTGGGTATATGCAGTATTTTGATGACAAAAAAGCAGCACCAATAACATCCGAAACCATCATACATCAGAGCCGTGGACAGATATGAAGTCTTCATTAAGTGGTTGGGCAATACGAATAAAGAATCTCGTGAGGAACTAGATGGCTTGGTGCCAGCAGATTTAATACGCCCGCTTGTAGGCAAATAATCCATGTATTGAAGAAACAAGTGCTGTAGGACCGCAGAACACATTCCTGTGCTTACTTTTGTTTGCCCTAAACACATATTTATTGTTAGAAATTGTACGGGTTTATTTGTCACTGTCGCACCATGGGCACATGGTATCGCTATAAAAAGATAAGGAAAAGATGTTGACGTTAATAAGTTTGTTGCATAAGAATCAAGTTTATTGCAGTTCGCGGACGTAATTAGTCGATTCCAGGTTCTTTCACGCGCAAGCTAATATTACCAATAATGTCTCCGAAATTAAACTTTAGAAGAAAGTCTTTGGTGTCTCTGCCATCAGCGCCATTTGTATCCGCATGATCAGGTCGTTGGTGGTAGTACTAGGCTTCGCGGTGTCTATCTTACCGAAAATCATCGTCGCGTCCACATATATCGTCGTTTGCTCCGAATGCTGATACCTTGAATGCCTCGGCGGGCTAGAAGTTGGATAGTTAAAACCTGCTATTCTGTAGGGCTTTATTAACACCGAAATGAGTGCTTTGATGGCTGTGTTAGAATACAGCTAGCAACAAATTTTGGGGCACCTTAATTGGAATTGCTTCTTCTATAAGCATTCGGGAGAGTTCTTGGAGAGGTTTGGTAAATAGGGCGGAAGTTCATTTTATATTGTTTGTTTTATTGAAAAGCCGTGAATATGAGCGAGACAATTATAATTCCATCGCGATTATCATAAATATTTGCAGAATTAAATTTTGTCAAGTTAATGCTTGCCGTTACGTGTAGGTGCTACACCCTGAATGAAATTCTCAAGTAAGGTACCGATAATTGTTGTGCTGTGTTTCATGGTAAGTGGATGATGTATACAGTTCAGCTGAAAACACGTAAAAGACAACCGCCACCAGAGGAGCTCGCCAGAGCTGAGAGTTGATCTCTCTTTTTTTTTTTTTCGTTCCTTCACATTTGCAGGCTTTTGAGCAAGGTCCCGAACAGAAACTCGGCCAGGACATCTCCAGTCAAGAGTTGCTGCGTCGAGGGGTGAATTCGGCGGGAGTCAGTGATGATGGAGGCCGAGATGAGGTATGACTGAGAGCTATATGCAAATTTCTAAAAATCTGACTGGCCCATCTTACCCATTTGTAGGCGACCCGTGTGACATTACAATGCACAATCTTGTTCTGTACACCTGGGTTCTCATTCATTAGTATTCAAAGGCCGTGTGACCAATGACTGCCACAAGTTATTGATAACTCTGCTTAAATCTCAGTGATGAGTCTTCAATGTAGTGAATTTTCGGAGAGAAATCGGAAGATCTGCTTTTGCCAACTCTTGCAGGGTAAATTACAGTGCCAGTCTGTTCATATAAGTTTTTGTGTTAGCGAGAAAGGCAAGATGCATTAGTAACAGTCTACAGAAAGAAACTTTTCACTACCACAGGAGTCATAATATCGTGACGACACAAAATTTTTGTCTTTAAATGAGGCGCTACAGCCTCACTCTTTGCAATTGACCACCATAGCTAAGTGTTTGGAATACACCTGTTTTCGTCTTCTACCAATGACCCTCACAGATTTTAGTTTCTCTGTCTAGGTGGAAATCCACTTTCTAGTTTCACTGGCCGCGTCCGCAGTAGTTGCTCTTGTGCTAAAGGTAATCCAACGGCCCCCTGAATATTCCACGACTAAATCAGTGGTGTAGATGATGATTGATGACAATGATAAAGATGGCGCTGAAAAAAATGACACACACACACACACACACACACACACACACACACACACACACACACACACACACGCACACACGCACACACGCACACGCACGCACGCACGCACGCACGCACGCACACGCACACACAGACACAGACACACACACATACACACACACACACACACACACACACACACACACACACACACACACACACGCACGCACGCACGCACGCACGCACGCACGCACACACACACACACACACACACACACACACACACACACACACACACACACACACACGCACGCACGCACACACGCACACACGCACACACGCACACACACGCACGCACGCACGCACACGCACACGCACACACAGACACACACACATACACAGACACACACACAGACACACGCACGCACGCACGCACACACACACACACCCGCACGCGCGCGCGCGCGCGCATTGTTTGGGGTGGGCCAACAATTTGACGGAGTAACCAAACAGAATTTGGTGGGTTTATAAATTTCGGTCAGAGTCATCAAATTGAGAACGTTGAGAAGCAGAACTTGCAGCTGGGATGCCAGGAGCTGTGACGTTGTTTAACTTCCATCGTCTTCACTCTCGCCTTTGTTCTCTTCTCATTCTGCCCGTCTTAATTATTTACAGGATGGCGAGCAGCAGCGGGTGAACCCTTACTCGTTCGGCTACTCTTCGTACGATGGCCTCGGCAGTAAGATGTCGCGGCACGAGACGAAAGACGACACGGGGCGCGTCACCGGCTACTACATCGTGGAGGACGTGGACGGCCGGAAGCGCACCGTGCACTACGTAGCCGACAAGGACGGCTTCCGGGCGACCGTGCACACGAACGAGCAGGGCACTGACAACCAGGACCCCGCGAGCGTCAAGATGCACGTTGAAAACAGGATGCCCCACCCTCAGCCAACTGCGCTGTCTCCGTCGCCTGAGAAGACGTCACCGTCGCCAGCGCTAGGCGACGATGTAGACGTTCCGGTTCTGGACGGTGTGGACCAAAGTGTGAAGAAGAGCTAATGGTCGCTCGCCACTACTTGGCAGTTGGAGTCCACACAATTCGTACGACCCCTTGTTCGCGGGACTACTCCCGTCCTTGCATACAAGTGCACAGCTGCCAACGCAGTTCTGAGACAGGCGTGTTGCTTCTTTAGCCGGCTTAAGGCACAACGCAAAGTTTTGGGACAATGCAACGACGTCCGCAAGGAGACACGCGTTCGCTTAATGTGAAGACTTCAACTTCGTTCGCCACCAGCGGAAACTATCATCGACACGCGTTTCCTGTGCATTTAAACGGCGTTAATTGTAGCTTTCAGGCGTGTTATCGCTTGCAAAGGCAGCACAAATGAAAAAAAAAGCACCTCTTGTTTGCTAAGACCTGTTAGACTGTTCGCGTAGACTAGAAACGCACCATGACGTCCTATCTACGTGAATTTGTCTTTGTCACATGGGCATGGAGGCGTGTTTTGTAGTTGCAAGGACATATGTGATACGCAGCTATACGTACGCGAATATTTCGGGACAAGGCATATTTACCGGTTAGTGCCGCGGAAAAATAACACGGGCGTGTTCTTGTGGGAACCACCTGAGATTCCGCTCGAAAAAACTCTCGATAAAAGAAGTCTTCCACATGTGTCTCTCAGGTGTCGTCAAACAAGCAATAGCGTGGTAACGTTTACTCTTCGTAAATATGTACCATTTGCTCGAAGGTAAATGTAATCAGCCATAATAAACACGGTTGCTCACTGCCACTCGTCATCAACGGTTTTAGGGGCCTTACGTAGTGTTTTCACCAAAACTTACTTGAGTGCTGTAAATGTTACTGAGCATCGCAGTCGTGATGTAGCACCACCGATGCGGGAAAGCTCTCGAAAGCTCAAGACGATAGTGCGCAGCACGCTTCAAAACTTTGGCTCACTGCTGGTATAATAGTGGCCTATAGCAGCAGGTCTGGTGATGTGGGAGCGTGTGACGAATGTTTTTGGGCAGCGTTAGTAGCTTTTTTTTACATTTTTATTATTGTTTTGTTTTGCACCATTTGAATCTTTTGCGTTTTACAAGTCAGAAAACACAAAACTTAAATAAAACTCGCGTGTGTCATCTTTTTCAGGGCATTCACTCCTTTCTTGGTTCAGTGACATGTCCATATGCTGGATGAGACAACCTTAGTAGTCTTGAGACTATTTCATTGCAATTCAAGCAATATTACATTGCTACTAGGCTCTAAAGTGTGTTCGACTGCTTACAATTAATTTTTATTATTGCACAGGAATGACCTAAATATCACTGTGTGCGTGATCTGCGAAGATGTTATTGCTGCGTTTGACATCCTTTATTGTATGTATGTATGTGTGTGAAACAGTCATAACGCTTTTACAATTGATCTTAGTGATTACTTGTTCAGACATGGGATGAGCAGTATTAGGCATAATAACTGCAAATATCTTCAAACAATGTCATATTTTCATGCTAATGTCATGCCTTCTCGCAAGCCTCGGAGTCATACTTCGCGTACGCTGTCTGGGTTTCGCTCATCGCTGTATTTATAGACTTATCAGAATGGCATCTGGTTTCCATTGCTTCAGTCGATCCGAAACAAATTTTCGACTCACAGATCTTTCATTTATGAGCACGTGGCTACACATTGAGCTCTATATTGGCAAGCTTATGTATAGTCATTCATCGGTGGCATTCAAGGCTGTCTCATATGTGCTGAGATTGATGAAGTGAGCTTATTGCCTTATTTATGCCATTATTGCAGCGCCTTTTTGTCATCACGGAATTCTGCCTTCTAAGCAACAGTCTTTCTTTGTAAGTTTTACATACGCAATTTTTTTTCACTGAGCCACAAAATAAACACATGTTTGAACCATATGTCTCTGCGTGGTGCTTGTAACTACCTGATGGGGATATCCCCCATTATTCATACGAACATATTTTCTATTGAGTACGCTTCACTACATCTACGATGAAGGACAATGTATGACCCTGCCGAGTAAGTGGGCAGAAAGAGGCATAATTCTGAAATCAGGAGAAATTCTCCAGAAAAAAAAAAGAAATCCTGTCAGCAGAGGCTGTTCTTTGGGAAAATACCTTTACCACGCTTCGAGGCAAAAGGCAAGAGATCCTTCCACTCAACACTGGAATGATCTATGTGGACGCTTTCACGTGGTATAAAATTGACATGAAAACAATGAGTTCTGAATACAGCAACTTCATTAAGCTTGGGCGGCCTAATTTGGGATTCATCGGATGTTGGCTTCTGTTCTTACGAATTTAATAGAATTTTCATGAAGCTGCTATTGAGAACTTTCGTTGAAACTATCCTCACGCGAGCATTAAGTGAAAAATTTGTGATGATACTGCGAGCGAAATTAATTTTGTTCATTTCTTTATTCTTTACTATCGTTAATTAACAATTGTAGGCAGCTTCACTATCCCTTAAGTGTAGACAGAAAGCTATCTTATGCTCGAGACAATTATTCTTAATTCATGAAAAAAATTCAGCTGCTCACAGGACCAGCCAATGCTTCTTGGAGCATGACTATGTATTGTGAGTCTTTGAACAGCAGTTTTTGAGACCGAATCAAAAAGGAATCGAATAGTGCCAGTAGCGAATTAAATGTTGAATACTTTTCGAATAATTTGCGAGTAATTTAGTCTTCTTACCTTTAATATCGACCAATTTTTAACCGTCCTAGTTTGCAAAACAATCGCATTTTTCTGTCATTACACTGCATATTATAAGGAACGCTTTAATAGAAGCACAGAGGAAGCATCAGGAACAACTAATGAGATTGTTCAAAAACTCATGCGTTATGATGTAAAGTTTATGAAGGTGACCCTGTGGACCTAATCATGTTTGTGTATACCACTCACCAGACATGCTTAAGAACTGCGGTGACGACAGAATGAAAAAGAAAGAGAAGCACCTTTTCTTTTGTTCCACTTGTCGCGGCAATTGGTGGCGCTATTGGCCCTGTATGCTGCAGTGAAATGTATTCTGATTTAATCCTATCGGAGGACACAGGTGCTGCGTCTATATACAGTAACAAAGAATAGCCACTGCCCAATGCAGGATCCAAACGTTTTATTTCTAGCGATCGTGTTTAGCCGGGAAAGTATGGCCGAATGAACGACGCAGCGTGATCTAGCACGTTATGTAAACTGCTGGATGGAACGCAATGCATAACAAAAGGGTGTTATAACGGAGCTAGTCGGTTAATTCATCGAGGATTGTGGCAGCAGGACTTGTGGAACACAGACACAGAAAGGAACGTAGACGCAGCTGCGTTTACGTTTATTCTGTACTGGAGAAGAACAAGCAGCAGGCACTGCTTCGAGAAAGACGACGACACGAGAAGCATCTATTAAACCTTGCGCTTACCGAAAGAAACAGAAGCAAAATTCACGATGTTGTTCCAGAACATAAAGCATTATTACCAAGATTTGAATTATTCAAAGTGGATGTTTGTTACCCTCCCTGGATGTTAACATGTCCTCAAATAGAATTATTGGTTGAAGGGATTATATCTAAGAGAGACATGTTCATAGTAGCCGCACAACAACTGGCACTCTTCCAAGTTTACTCCTTATATCCCCAGTACATCCACGCTTACACAGATGGTTCATGTCATAAAAATTCCTCGACTTCAGCATTCGTCATTCCACAGTTAGCGCTAGAGCAAACATTTAAATTATCCCGAGAGACATCTTCCACCGTGGCAGAACTGTTTGCAATCCTGTGTGCTTTGCGTTTCATAACATCCGAAAAACATTCGCAAAAATGGGTTATATTTAGCGATTCGCAAGCCGCTCTCATATTACTACAGAGCAATAAGAAAAATTCTTTGAACACTTCGCTATTGTATGAGACACTCAAAGAACTTACAAAAGCAAGCGCAATGAACCACGTAATTGCATTCCAGTGGATACCTGGGCACTGCAATATTCCTGGTAATACTGCAGCGGACGCAGCTGGGAATCGAGCGCACAATAACGCGGAGACAACTAATCTTCCTCTGTTGCGTAGTGAAGTCCGTCTGCTCCTGAGACAGATTTCTTGTCGCCTCAGCAAAACTACCTGGTTTGATCAGCAAACTAAAAACTCGGAGTTATACTTTATAGACCCATGTATAAACTTATCAATGCCGAAAAATCTAAGAGACAACAGGAAATTTGAAACATTGGTACACCGCCTGCCTCTTGGTACTGCATTTACAAAACACTTCTTGTACAGGATAAAACGTTTCTCTAGTCCGCAGTGTTCTTGTGGCCATCCAGACGAAGATGTGAATCATCTTCTTCTCGAGTGCACGAAATACGATCCACAAAGAAGGGTACTGCAAGCAAATTTGTTGATATTAGACAGAAGACCATTTACTCTAAAAAAGATACTTGGCCCATGGCCATCTGCGGGCCTTCAAAAAAGAGGGTTTCTTGCTCTGAAAAAGTTTTTTAGAGGACAGACACCAGCATTTTGGGAAAATATTAGGTATCAGATGAGTAACACAAGCGTTGTCCGTGGTTCATAATTGGTTTATGTGGTGATCGCAACTTTTACGCAATATGTATAATTCTGTTCTGTACTTGCAGTGCATTACATGTGTTGTGTGTTTTGGCTGTACAATATATCTGACTTTATATATGCGTACGCGGACTGAACTAATGCACAGAACTTTGCGACTGATGTACTGTTGGACTGTATATATTTTATTCATCCAGTGTTCTACTGAGTGCCATATTTCGTGTCGCTATTCTCCCTTTTTACGCAAATTTGTTTCCTTTTCCAAGTGACAAGGAGTAGCCGGTGCGACCATAAAGGCGCCAACCTCTCCTAATACACACTTCAATAAAAAAAAAAGAGTAGCTGAGCCGTAACATATCCAGATGCATGCACAAGAGGGCACGAGTCAACCGTCTATCTCTTTAACTCAGCTTGAATGTGCACATTTAAGTAATATGTTATACATGTTGGGTGTCTGGTTTCTTTTATTGTTAGTTTAGTTGGTCTTCCTTCCCCATTTTTAGATTTTGGTGTATGTTGCTGTGTATGTATATAATTGCTTCCAGAGTGGCTTTCTTTTTGCTAATTAATTTAGAGAAGGCGGCCTTCTTCATTTTGTGCGTCAGACAGTGAGTGAGCGTGCTTCAAAGAATTGTGGATTTTGTTGCCATAAGCAAAAATGCATAAGCATATAGACTGCATGCTGGAGGCATTTTTCATAGCATGAAGGATATTATCACGCTGATAATTCTGTGCACAATAATTGCAAGGATCACTTGAGGTTTGACATGTCTTCTTGCCACCACGAAAGCTTGTCAGAGGCATAACAAAGGACAGACACCATAGATCTTGTCCAGCCATCCCCAATTGTGTTCTTGACCCCCTACCACTGAGCGGATTGGTCCAAAAGACAAAACCTGCAGCGTTTACCTGATTAAATGCAGTGTATGTTGCACGAAATTAAAAGCTTATGTTAGGTTTTATTGTTGACACAAATACGTATCTGTGAGCCTCATAAAATGATGTCAAGAGAAGGAGAATAATAGCCATTGAAATACACTCTTGGTATGATGGCAAGAACAGTCTCTTACAGAATTATATAACAACCATGCAGCAGCATTATGATATCAAGCTGAACAATAATTTACTGACATTCAGTTTGCCTTCATACAAGCGGACACCTGAGAATCCAAGAATAGGCTTCTTTGTGCAATATTGCACTGACAGTCTTGAAGTACAATACCCACTGCTAACGGAAGACCTTCCAAATTAGCATGACATGATGGCATATTTTTGGCAACCAAGTAGGAAAAGAAAGCCAATTAATTACGGAAGATGCAAATGCAACTCTGCATAAGTTAGATAAATTAACCAAACGGAATGGTTTAAAAGTAAGTGGTTTAGAGAAAAAGGCTGTTTTATTCCATGCCAGAAAGGCAAGCAGAGGTTGAAAATGCTTTCAACACATATACCATGAAGGTATCTGCACGTGGTGACGAACAAGCTTTTGAAATGTTGGGAACCTGGATGGAGGCGAGGCACATGTACAGTAAGAACAAGATGTACAAGATCAAAAATTAATTCCTTTTCTTTAGTCAGAAATTGGTCAGTGATGTAATCTGGCATCTATTGTTCCTTGTATGGTGAATACAAGCTATATATATTGTAGAGAAGGATTGCAACGATATAGTGGGTCGTTCTCTTCAGCTGTTTTGCTTGTGAATGCCGCCCGTGCTGAGACTCCGTGCCCTGCGCTAAGACTCAGTCCCAAATGCCGGTGACTAATAAACGCCTGTGCAAGTGATGGAGGTGCTGGGTGTATATATATATATATATATATATATATATATATATATATATATATATATATATATATATATATATATATATATATATATATATATATATATATATCATTGTGTGCAATCAAATATACAGTGATTGCATTCTACCTCTGCTAACATATGGAGCAGAAATTTTGAGGTTTCTTGGAGACAATGAAAGTCGTATTGTTGTTATGTCGGGAGGCACTTTTCTAGAGACGGGTGTGTCAGCCATTGGAAGAAATTTCAATGCATTTATGCCACTAAAGCTAGCATAAAATCTTGAGCTGTCGTGAAGTTGAATCAGTTTGGTTTGACAACGGTCTCAAATGCTGTTAAGGCGGAAAAAGGTCTTCATTTACGTACCCACTTCAGTGCAAAAAATACACAAGCTGGGGAATCCATTTCAGAACTGTTGCGTCGGAGTATAAATTGTCGCTTCGTGTTATTTAATAATTGCAGACACACCTTTACAGGCTGAGAATCAAGGGCCCATTTCTTGTTCCCAGTTCTCCGAGTGTTGTACACTTCCTGCAGGAGTATAATATTGGAAACGCACAAGCTTTAGTATAGACGTAGGAGATCTATACTATATTTTGCTGCAGGTGTGTGTCCTGCAGTTTGTTAAGGACAGCATACACCATCAAATAGATGAAGTGGAATTTGCTGAAAGGTGTAAAATTCTGCTTGCAAGTTTTCTGGAGCTTCTTGATTTCTAGTTAAGGTGAATTTTGGTCTGATGGGAAGGTAAAATACTTGTCTAGAATGCTGCCATCTGCATAGGTTCCTGTGTTGCACCTGTGCGCAGTAATATCTTTAGTTACATTGACCAACAAATTATGAAAACCTCAGCGGGCTTGATCTTAAAATTTTCAGATACGTGGATTATGATTTGATTTTCGTGGATAAATGTAACTTTCGCAGAGCTGTCATTGATGTACTGAAGCTATTTAGAGAACAAGAACAAGGTCTCAACTTCACTTTAAAAGTTCCAGAAAAAGATGTACTGCGATATCCGACTTACTTTATGAGGGATCACGTGTGCTAGGAATATCAGCTGAGAAGTTCTAAGCTCCTTCTTGATTATAGGTCTAGCCATTCAAAACTTATTAAGCACAGTATTGACCCTCACGAAATTAGAGACGCCCTAACCAAGAGCTGCCCCTCACCTTATGCTTGAAAGTGTGAGGAATCAGGTGACAAGGCTTAATGAGGTAGGTTATCCAGTTTCAGTGATTTCTTTATCTTGCAACAAGTTAATTAAGCGCAACCAGGGTGGAAGAAGCTAAATGAGCAAAAGTGGAACAAAGTTGTCATTATCCCCTCCATTCTTTCTCGCACAAGTTGAAAAAGGTGGCTTCTGAGTTCCAGGTCAGGATGGCTTTTCGTGGAAAAATAAGCTGGAGGGAATATGTGAAGCGATAAACAATCGCGTTCTTCGCAAGGGGTATCTGAACAGGAGAGACTGCAAAGGGAAACACGGGGTGCAGTCCATCGCTTGCACACAAAACGTTGTTTATTCGATTCCTTTTTCGTGCAGCCTACAAAATATATTGATCAGACGGGAACATCCTTGAACATTCGACTAAGGGATTACCACAGTTCTTCGAAGGGTTTTTGCGCATTCGCATCTTTCTATGCATTGCCGCGGCTGCGGGTATTATCCAGTTCTTGAAATTACTATTCTGCTATTCAGACTGTAAAAAGCTCTCACACGAATTAATGGAGGCTTATCGCATTAGAAATAAGGGCTCACTATGTGTTAGCAAGCCATTTATCTCGCTGCAAGGCAGAAAGATTGCCTTGTTAGATCTTGGGCAAACCCACTGAGTTGGCTCATACCTTAGTCATTTGTTTTTTTTTACGTTGATTAATCAGCCGTGAAATGTGTGTCGTTGTCACTGCTAGACAGCAAGATTGCCTTGTTAGATTTTGGACAAACCCACTAAGTTGTCTCATGCCTTAGTCATTTGTTTTTTACGTTGATTAATCAGCCGTCAGATGCGTGTCGTTGTAGAAACTTGCACATCCTGTGATATTGTCACAGTCGGTAGTGGGGGAAGAAGAGGATGATGATGGTGGCCTTGTAGACGACGAAGAAGAGTTCAGTTTTTATCGCTGCTCTGCGCTTGTTGACTCAGCCATTAAAAGCCATCTGTAAATAGGCGCGCGCTTCTTCCTTCCCGTAACATCATTGGTGGAGGTGCGGGGTAATCACTTGCGCAAGGCGGAGCTCCGCAGCGGACGTAACCTGGCCGTCATGTCATCCAAAGGAGAGAGTTCAACCACGGCCCCGTCATCCTGGCCCAGCCTCGCGACCCTGGCATGCTTTCCGGAATCGACAACGTTGACGTCGATGACTGGTTGCAGAATTACGAATGGGTCAGCGCACACAACAGGTGGGATAACACGCCTATGCTGGCCAATATAATATTCTACCTCAAGAAAACAGCACGGGTCTGGTTCGAAACGCAGGAAGAAGAGCTTACGAGTTGGGACCAGTGCAAACAGAAGCTTAGAGATTTGTTCGCCAAGCCCGTCGGCCGCCAACGTGCTGCGAAGAAGGACCTTGAGACCCGTGTACAGACGTCCACTGAATCTTACGTGGCGTATATCCAGGACGTCCTCGCTCTTTGCCACAAAGTGGATAACAATATGGCAGAGGCAGACAGGGTCAACCACGTTTTAAAAGGCATCGTGGACGACGCGTTTAACCTGCTTGTTTATAAGAACATAACAACGGTCAATGAGATCATTAACGAATGTCGCCGCTTTGAAGACGCGAAGAGTCGTCGCATAGTTCAACAGTTAACGCGTCTACCAAATACCGCAGCTTCATCGACGTGCGAAGACATTTGTCCACCGCGTGAGCCCCCCTCCTGCGAGAACATCGTCCGTATCGTTCGGCGAGAAATCGAAGCAGCGCCTCCTGACGATTTTCGGCCGCTTGTGTCTCTCATTCAGTCGGTAATACGCCAAGAACTTTCCTGTGTGGGTCTTCCGTCCATCTGCTCCGCCAGCCGTCCTGACTTTGCTTCGTCTGCTGCCCCTGCCCCTGTTAACCGGAGCCAATACGGTCCATATCCGAGCTATCGCAACCCAGCCGAATGGCGCACACGTGACGATAGACCCATCTGCTTTTACTGTGGACGTGTGGGCCACATCTATCGCCACTGTCGAAGTTCCTGGCCAGCCCACTCTCGACCAAGCTTTCCCGCCTACAGCCGCTCCCCACTGAATCCTCGCCCACCGTCACTCTCCGCCGAGGTTGAAGATGCACCTGATAACGCTGGAGCCACCGCGACCAGCCGCTCGCCATCACCACATAGTCGCCGCTTCCGTTCGCCCCAGCTGCGTCGCTCTCCATCCCCAGCTTACCGTCGCCACTCTCCGACGGGAAACTAACTGGCGCAGCTCCTGGAGGTGACGTTGCTCTAGAACCCCGGCCTGAAATTATTCTGCTGACCCTGCCTACTAATCGGAACCTTCTGGACGTGGACGTGGATGGTTTTCCCGTTACAGCACTCATCGACACTGGAGCCCAAATTTCCATCATGAGTGCGGTGCTTCGAACGCGCTTCAAGTACTCACTCCTGCTCCGACTCGACTGCTCCAAGTCGCGGACGGTGGAACTCCGGCTGTGCTTGGAATGTGTACTGCTCGTGTCAATGTCGCCGGTCGCCACACGTCCGTGTTGTTTAGTGTGCTACAACGTTGCCCTCACAATGCGATCCTCGGACTCGACTTTTTCCCGCCCATTTTGCTCTGATTGACTGTTCCGCCGGTGTTGTACAACTTGACCTACCTCTACCTGTTCCCGTTGACCTTCTTGCTCAAACTGCAACTCAGCTTTGTTCCGCGGATTTTATACGCCTGCCATCTCTTGCAGCAACCTGCATCCCTGTCTTAGCCTGCCCACCTGTACCTGACGGAGACTCTTACTCCCGCGACTTCAGTCCTGCTTTCTCACAATATCACCTTCCCACACACCATCGTTTCTGTTGCAGACAATCAGACATGTCTCCCCATCCTAAATTTCGGACAGTGCCCACAAGTACTTCCTCGAGGCATGTCTCTTGCCACATTGTCAGCGACGCACGAGTGCCACATTTCCGCTCTCTCTGTTGCGCAGTCTTCGACCACTGCTCATTCTGCGCCTTCTGCATCAGTCCCGACCGACGACTTTACAAAGATGATTGCACCGGACCTCTCAACCCAACAAGCCGCACAGCTCCGTGGCCTCCTCGAGTCCTACTCCGACATTTTCGATCTGAACGATCGCCCTTTGCGTCAAACTACGGTCGTGAAGCATCGGATAAATACCGGCGATGCAGCACCTGTTCTCAGACGCCCATACCGGGTGTCGCCCTCTGAGCGACAAGTTATCCAGAGCGAGGTTGACAAGATGCTTGCAAAAGGGATTATTGAACGCTCTTACAGCCCGTGGGCGTCCCCTGTTGTTCTCTTCAAAAAGAAGGATAACAGCTGGCGATTCTGCGTTGACTATAGTCATCTAAACACGATCACCAAGAAAGATGTATATCCACTTCCCCGCATTGACGGTGCTCTGGATTGTCTCCACGGTGCCACTTATTTTTCATCTATAGACCTTCGCTCTGGATATTGGCAAATTGCCGAGGATGAAATGGACCGTGAAAAGACCGGATTCGTCACACCAGAGGGCCTATATCAGTTCCGAGTAATGCCATTTGGCTTGTGCAATGCCCCGGCGACCTTTGAACGGATGATGGACATGCTCTTGCGTGGTTTGAAATGGTCCATCTGTTTGTGCTACTTGGATGACGTCATTGTATTCTCTTCAACTTTTGCGACTCATCTTGAAAGACTTTCATCTGTTCTTTCTGCTTTTCGCACCGCTGGCTTGCAGCTCAACTCGTCCAAGTGCCAGTTTGGTCACCGCCCAATAACCATGTTCGGACACCTCGTCGATTCGTCAGGCTTTCGTCCCGACCCCGCTAAAGTTCATGCTGTGCAGAATTTGCCCGTACAAACTTGTGCCAAAGATGTTCGCAGCTTTATTGGCCTTTGCTCGTATTTCCGCAGGTTTGTGGAAAATTTCGCCCATGTTGCCCGTCCCCTGACCGACCTCCTGAAGAAGGGCGTTCCTTTCTGTTGGGGCTCTGAAGAAGCGTTGTCAGGATTGGGGGCTCAATCCCATCGGTCGTAATCAGTTGTCAAGATTGGAATCTGCCATGAATTAGAAGGTAGCTGGCCCATGCCGTCGTCCAACTTATCCACGCTGAGGACGTTGATGAAAGGAAGGACTGCTTCTCATCGAGAACGAGGAATATGGGTTTACTTACAGTATCTACATGCAGTTCATCAGTCTAGCATGACTGCGAGAGAAAAGTACATCAGTCTAACATGACTGCTTGAGAAAAAATGCACTGAGCAGCCGCACAACAGCGGTTTATAAACACACGGGGCTCCCCCGATACCCAGGTGACGGAAACGGCCGTCCAGTCATCGTAAACAAGTCGCCTCTCTGCGGGACGGTTCACACACACACTCACATACATACTTCCTTGCGCGAGGTTCACGGTCCGGAGCCGACGTCACACGGACTTCGTAGAACTCGGAGCTGACCTCCGCAGCGCGGCCGGTAGCCCATTGTCTTGCGTCTCAAACGGCGCGGGGGAAGAAGCCTTGGTAGACGTTCCCGTGGGCACTCCCCCGCTCGCGGCAGACGAGGTGGGCGGTGGAGGGCTCAGTAACAATAGTTGGTCCGCCGAACGCATTCAGTCACAACGGCGACGAGGCTAGAGCGTAACGGTGACGTTCCAAGAAAACGTTGCCGCCGCTGTCGCAAATGGTTGGCAAAACTTGCACCTCAGCAGGCCGTTCTTAACAGCGTCTGCTTTCTTGCAGCTCATCACGCTGCCCACCACACTTCCTGTTCCCGCCCATTTTGACGCCTCCGCTCCGACAGAAATCCGCACTTACGCCAGTGGCTACCGCATCGGCGCAGTGTTAGCTCAACGCCAATGTGGGCACGACCGCGTCATCGCCTACGCTAGCCGCCTCCTCTCTCCAGCACATTCCCGTAACCATATGAAGGTTGTTTTTGAGAGTGTATCTGCATATGCTTCTGAATTTAGAATTATTGTGGAGATTGAAATAAATGATGGGGCAGGGAGGTTTGGCTTGCTCATCAAGGCCAGCAAATGTTCTCCCCTAGTGTCCCTTACAATATTGCTGTGGCACGTCACCACGTGCATTCTGTTCTAGAAGGGAATGCCAATCTGTGTAATGTGTCTGTCGAATGCCGACAACAGTATATACGTGACAATGATGTCGTGATCGACAATTGGATGACAATTCTGAGGTCATGACGACTGAGGCATAACGAGCGTGGGATGATAACAACATGCATGGCAACGACTGCGTATCTACGGCACGGCGTGAAGGCGGCAGCATCCGACGGCGTGATATTACGTCTAATTCGAAGTGACAGCGCAATGCTGACGACAGAGTGAAGACTGTGAACGGTGAACAATGATGCACTCGCTTGGCAACTAAAGAAAAAAACCTGAGGACAGCTAGGCACTTCTTATTTGAGTTGTTACTGCGAACGCATTAAACGCCACTCAGAAGTCGTTCGAGTTTTGCACTATGAGTAATGCACCCTAGAGCTACATTATGCCCGAGCCAGAAAGCAGCAGCAGCCTAGGGTGCCAATGCCGCATGCCACCAACGTCCTGCGCGACCAAAGCCCGAGGAAGCAGCAGCGGCCACCAAGGCCGGCAGGCGCGCGTGATGTTGGCTAGGGTGTTGGCTAAGCCCAGTGGGAGAGAGAGAGAAAGAGAGATATATATATTTAAAACCACGCGCCAGCTTGCGAGAGCGAGGATGTCATGGCGTCGCAGTGATGCCCTCTTCCCTAACGCAGCACAACACCTGGCGTGCTAGAGCGACGGCAGGTGTTCCCTTTCACCCGCTCTGCACCGTCGAGGCACGCTCGTAACGTGGCGTCGCAGCCAATGGGAATTTAGGTGCCGTTTCGCTTAGACGATGGACGCTGGCTTTTTTGCTCAATGGGCCATTTCATCCTTTCGCATCAATAATCGCTACAGAATAACAATGACGACGTGGTTACGTTGAGCTTACGTTTGCGCTTCGTCGGCCCGCGGGCTGCCCGACCTGTGTACTTTAAGTGCTGGGGCCGATTCCGTACCGCGCAAGACACTCAACCATGGAGCAACCGCAAAGATCAGGCGATAGGAAAAAAAAACGCTGCACTTTAAAGATGCGCCCCAAGAGTGCCACAGTATCGCAACCAGCCGATCCGCGCACAGCGAAGCGTTTGCCACGTGGCCGTGCTATGTGAGCGTGTGGCTGATGGTAACAATTGGGTAATCGAAAGACTGCTTCCGAATGCATATACTAATCAATTTAGGTGTGCGGCACTTTTTTGCGCTGCTCTGAATAAACGCGTGCGGTACAGCAGTTCCCGTAGATATTTTCTTGACCTGTGCACGTGGCGCGTACTTGCGCAGCAGCGCTCGGCATGTTTTGAGTAAAACAATGTCATTTAAATTCTGCGCGCCACTCGTGGCGGCTGTAGCTGCTTTAGTTATCCAGTACTTTTGTTATAAAATGCAGTAAGTCTAGTTAACAAAATTTATTAGGATCTGAGGTCTTATTTTGTTAAATTGAAACCACTTGAGTAGATCATGCAACATACATAAAATTTGTGGAAGAGCCAAAAATGTCATTTTTGCCTACGTTCACACTTACTGTAGCAGTTGAGCATGTACGGTGCCTTCATGGGAGAAACCATTAAACGTTCTTAAAAGCTATATGTCAGTGATACTAAAATCATCAGAACTCAATTAGACCTACTACACCCACATTTTTCTTTTTAATTATGGTAAATCGGGCAAGATGTTAGTTGATTCTAGGTTTCCAGTGCTCATAAATGTGACAGCTAGAGTATCGAATGGCATGTAGTGTGGCGCAGCGGAAACAAAGACACACGAAGAAACAAAACACAGACATAATTAGGCGCCTAATGTCTGTCTTTCGTTTCTTCTTGTGTCCTTCTTTTCGCTGCGCTACACTACATGCCGCTCCATGATCAACTAACAAGCCCACATCGTCACCCCTGTAGAGAACAGAAAATTTCGTTATACAGTTAAACCTCGATATAACGAAGTTATATCGAGGTTTGTTATATCGTTATATCGAAATATCGTTGTATTGAAATTCGACCTTTTATGCAAATAAGTACAGTCGCCGATCGATCTTTCTTGCAAGGAAGGGGGCCGCGCAATTTACGAATTAGCGGGCTATCAAAAAAAGCAGCAAGTTTGAATGAGAAAACAATTCATTTTGACGAATTTGGGAGTCAGCGATGAATGATACGGTTTCAAACGGTAACGCATCAAACATCTTACAGCCCCAAGCCTTTATTACACGCACACAACGCGGAAATATGAATTACTCACGTTGCATATGGGCATAGAATACGGTCCGCTTCGCAGAGCAACCGGCCCCGAAAGACAGACGCCATGCAAAAGGACGGATGTGACGTCATGGGTTATAGTGGACATGATGTCATGGGTGAATATAGACGTTCAGGGCACCTTTCGTCTGCTGTGCCCCGGTAGCGCCAGTCACGGCCGAGTTTTCATGCGTTTAACGCCTCACGTGAAAACAATGCTCGCCCGCTATTCCCTGTAACTGCCCCAGATCCCTCGTGCGGATGCTTCACGAAGAATGTAACACAGACTTCGCCTTGCAGCCGCGCGATGGCGCACCCTGTCCACGTGTAACCGGATGGTCTTTCACCGGCTATTCATCCTATGAGCTTTGATTTCCCGTTCGACTAGAGTATAATGGCCGATGAAAGGCAATCCGGTTACACGTGGACAGGGTGCGCCACCCCACGGCTGCAAGGCGAAGTCTGTCTTACATTCTTCGTGAAGCGTCCGCACGAGGGATCTGGGGCAGTTACAGGGAATAGCGGGCGAGCGGTGTTTTCACGCAGGCCGTTAAACGCATGAAAACACTAAAGGCTCGCGAAAATATTACATTCGGAAGTGCGCTTAAAGGAGTACGCACAAGGGACATTTGTCACTTTTAATCTCTTTTGTGCGGTAGGTGAAGGCTCCGTGTCTTTAAACAATAGGAAAAAAATGTATTGGAAGCCTCAGGGTGCCCTATACAATGTACTATAGTGCTTTTTTACAGGCAGTCTCGGCATCGTTTCTCAGGAGATATACGAGTCATGACGTCATGACACATACGCCGTCCGGGAAACGAAACCGAAATTGTCCCGTGGAAAGGAAATGATGACAAATTTTTTTGAGTGCTCTAGGTCTTGTTAATGGCTTTTCTGAGGTTTCAAGGAGCAGGACCCTTATTTAACGCAAAAAAAAAAGAACGTTGAAAATGCCGCGTGAGTACTCAACGGAAAGTCACACAACATCGATCATCATTACGGCAGCAGTGTGCACTTGTCTCTCTCCGTTTCCTCTCGTTAACGCTAGCGCGAGTAAGCGTCACTCAAGGAAAAACACTAGCCTCATGTTACTGACCGTAATTTCGGGTGAGTACTCGTCCATTGAAGAATACTCGCCCCGTTGGGCCCATCAAATTTAGGTTAGGTTAGGCCTTGCTTTTTCACATCATCCGCCTAATCTAAGATTGATTATGAAACGAAAACTCGGCGTGTTAGGTGAGTTCGAAGCTCATTTAAAACTTTTGCTTTCAGGTGCGAGGCGTAAGGAGCAGGCTGTGAAGCTACAAGTGCTTTCCTTCACTGTTATTACTGTTTTCTGTACGTCAGCGTACTATCGAAGTGTGTTCTATTATATTTCCCTTTCTCTCTCTTCATATATATTCACCTGTATGTAAGCTTTTCTATAAAGCAGACCCTCGCAAAAAAAATTTCAGATGCTTTAATTACGTTCGAATTGCATTTGCGCTAAACATGAATTAAATTTTTATTAAGATTTCTTTGAGTACTCTTTCTTTAGTTACAACTAATCGCTCACAGAGATTCAATTGAACATCACAATGTGCTTTATTATGGCCTGTCTGCCTCATGTGATATTATTCTTGATCTGATGTTTTCTTTATACCTTAAGCAAACCGTTCATGCATACACCAGAGAGACATCTGTCTTAGACCTTTTCTTTGTTAGTCAAAACTTTTTTGATGGAGTGCTTAGTGTTGAAGCTGGAATCTCGGACCATCGCCTGTTCTTCTGTTGTGTTTTGCCAATTGTTTCCGGGATGCGTCCGGTTAAAATGATCAAGGACTACGCACGTGCAGACGATAACGCAATCATCAACTCTTTACAATCACAGTTAGATAACCCTTGCAGCAATGACCTTCATAGTTTATGGAAGTACTTTAAGAATACAGTACAGTGCACTATTGAACATTTTGTTCCCCTTAGAAAGGTTCGTATTAATCGCCGCAATCCTTGGATAAGTCGCAAAATTATTCAAATGAAACGCAAAGTAAGGCGCTGAAGGAAGAAAAAAACATCTTGTGCGCAACAGTTCCAGGTTCTAAAAGAGGAACTTGCTTATAAGTTAAAATTAGCAAAGTTCCGTTATATTGACACGACGCGCCCCGAATTATCAGAAGTGATCCCCCAAAATTTTGGAATTTTCTAGGCCGCAGGACTGACCACTTGACCAAAATTCGAGTTAATAACAGCGTTGTAACCGACTCCACGATCATAGCGCAAGGTTTTAACTCCTATTTTCAAAGCGTGTTCCTTATGGAACGGGCAAGCACAGCTAGAATTCCAGTTGAAAATCCGGGTGACGTGCCAACTATCTCTGTGAACGGTGTTGTGTCTATGCTGCGTAAACTCGCAGATAAGAAATCCGCGGGTCCCAATAGGCTTCCAAATGCCTTTATGAAGCGTTTTGCAGCACAGGTATCTATTTTCCTAACGAGGATCTTTCAAGTTTCGTTACTTTCGGGAGATGTGCCGGAGTACTAGAGGATGGCCCGCGTTGTGCCAATTCTAAAAAAAAGGGACAAGCTAACCATTTTTAATTATCGACCAATCTCAATCACTTCCTCTTGTTGCAAGCTGCTTGAACACATAGTTTCTGGTTATCTTAACTCCTATCTTCCTGAAAATAACGTTTCATCACCTGTACAACATGGCTTTCGGAAAGAAATGTCCACTCTGACACAGTTAGTTACAACAATTTATTATTTTTCTGTTGTGCTTGATAAATCAGTGCAGATTGATGTACTTATTTTAGATTTCCGCAAGGCATTTGACACAGTTCCCCACAGTAAACTTATTTATAAACTGGAAAGTATTGGCGTCCCGACTTGCCTTGTTAATTGGATTAGTGCTTATTTAAAACACATGACACAGTACGTAGAGGTTAATGGCTGTAAATCTGAAGTGCTTCCAGTTACGTAAGGTGTACCCCAAGGAAGCGTTTTAGGCCCGCTGCTCTTTTTAATTTATATTAATGATTTGCCGGCTGCTATTTGCGAAAATGTCTCTGTCAAGCTTTTTGCAGATGATTGCATTCTTTTAAAGAGCATAAACGAGCGTAATGATCATTACCTCTTACAAAACTCGCTATTAGCCGTTCATCAATGGTGCTTTAAATGGAATATGCAACTTAACCTAGATAAAACTGTCTTCTTGCGAATTTCGCGCAAAAAGCAGGTTTCTTCTTTCTCTTACAGCCTTCTAAATTATTCTATTATGGAGGTCACACATCATAAATACTTAAGGGTTACAATAACAAACGATTTAACCTGGTCTGCGCATATTGCAGACATTTGTTCCTCATCATTTTCCAAGCTGTGCTTTCTGAGGCGGAAGCTTAGAGGCGCTCCAAGTAAGCTTAAACGTCTTGCATACATAACATTTATTAGATCAAAATTAGAGTACGCCTCGGTCTTATGGGACCCGTTCATAAAGGACATTTACCAGCTTGAGATGGTGCAAAGGAAAGCAATTAGGTTTATTTATAACAAGTACAGAAGGCTTGATTCATCTACGACACTAATGAAAACAAATAACATCCAACTACTTCAAGTACGTAGGAAAATGCCCCGTTTGTTGTTCATGCATAACCTTTTAGCACATAAACTAAACATTTCGCATTCCACAGTACTTAAACAGCTGTCGTTTAGGCGAACACACCACACAGGAAGTCATTTACTGGAACCAATTTTTGCAAGAACTGAAACATTCAAACACAATTTCTTCCCCAGGACCGTTTCCAACTGGAACTGTCTTCCGGGGGCCATTTTCCAGTCCCCTAATTTTGTTAAAGCTCTAGAAGAGCATTTGTTTGAGTGAATGAGTGCTGTATATGTGCGTATACGTGTATATATGTATATATATGTATATGTGTATACATATTTTTCTGCTTGTTTGTTAGCGACAATCTCTTAAACTGCCGTTCTTTTTTTTCTTTTCTTTTTATCTCACAGTGTATTTCCATGCCTTGTATAACCCCTCCTGCATGGGCCATAACGTTGGCCTGCAGTATTCTGAAATAATAAATAAATAATAAATATAGACGCAGCACCTGTGTCCTCCCGTCGGATTAAATCAGAATGCATTTCACTGCAGCATATCGTGCCAATAGTGCCACCATCTGCCGTGACAAGTGGAACTAAAGAAAATGTGCTTTCCTTTCTTTCTTTTTAATTCTGTCGTCACCGCAGATCATACGCATGTCTGGTGAGTGGTATATAAAAATATAAATTGGTCCACAGGGTCACCTTCATAAACGTTACATAATAACGCACGAGTTTTTGAACAACCTGTTTAGTTGTTCCAGATGCTTCCTCTGTACTTCTATTAAAGCATCCTTATAATGTGTAGTGTAATGACTGAAATATGCGATTTTGTGAGAACTAGGACGGTTAAAGATTGTTCCATATTAAAGGTAAAAAGACTCTAAATTAGTCGCAAATTATTCGAAAGGTATTCAATATTCAAATCACTACTGGCACTATTCGATTGCTTTTTGATTCGGTCTTAAAAACTGCTGTTCAAACATTCACAATACATAGTCATGCTCCAAGAAGCATTGCCTGGTCCTGTGAGAGGCTGCATTTTTTTCATAAATTAAGAATAATTGTCTAGAGCATAAGATATCTTTCTGTCTACACTTAAGGGGTAGTAAAGCTGCCCACAAATGTTAATTAAAGATAGTAAAGAATAAAGAAACGAACACGATTCTTTTCGCTCGCAGTGTCATTACAAATTTTTCACTTAATTCTCGCTTGAAGATAGCCTCAACGAAAGTTCTCAATAGCAGCTTTCTAAAAATTCTATTACATTCGTAAGCACAGAAGTCAACATCGGATGAAACCCAAAATACGCCGCCCAAGGTTGATGAAGCTGCTGTATTCAGAACTCACTGTTTTCATGTCAGTTTTATACCACGTGAAAGCGTCCACATACATCATTCCAGTGTTGTGTGGCATGATCTCTTGTGTTTTTCCTCGAAGCGTGGTAAAGGTATTTTCCCAAAACACAGCCTCTTCTCACTGGATTTCTTTCTTTTTTCTAGATAATTCCTCCTTATTTCAGTATTATATCTCGTTTTAGCCCACCTACTCGGCAGGGTCAAACATTGCCCTTCATCGTTGCTTGCTTTAAACACTGTATCATATCATAAGTGTCTTTAACAGGAGGTCCCGATACAGTCTTTGACTATAGGACCTCCTTATGTATACTACACACATGTAATTATCTGTACTTTTACTAATAAATAAATTATGAAATTATGAAATCGTAGATGTAGCGAAGCGTACTCAGCAGTAAATATGTTTGCAATAATAATGGGGGATATGCCCATCAGGTCGTTACAAGCAGCATGCAGAGACATATGGTTCAAACATGTTTTTATTTTGTGGCACAGTGAAAAAAACTTGCGTATGTAAAACTTACAAAGAAAGACAGTTGCTTAGATGGCATAATTCCGTGATGACAAAAAGGCACTGCAATAATGGCATAAATCAGGCAATAAGCTCACTTCATCAATCTCAGCACATATGAGACAGCCTTGAATGCCACCGATGAATGACTATACATAAACTTGCCAATATAGAGCTCAATGTGTAGTCACATACTCATAAATGAAAGATCTGTGAATCAAAAGTTTGATTTAGATCGACTGAAGCACTGGAAACTAGATACCATTCTGATAAGTCTGTAAATACAGCGATGAGCAAAACCCAGACAGCGTACGCGAAGTATGACTCCGAGGTTTGCGAGAAGGCATGACATTAGCATGAAAATATGACATTGTTTGAAGCTATTTGCAGTTATTATGCCTAACGATGCTCATCCCATGTCTGATTAAGTAATCACTAAGATCAATTGTAAAAGCGTTATGACTGTTTCACACATACACACATACATACAATAAAGGGTGTCAAACGCAGCAATAACATCTTCGCAGATCACGCACGCAATGCTTTTTTGGTCATTCTGGTGCATAGTACTAGAAATTAATTGTAAGCAGTCGAACGCACTTTAGAGCCTAGTAGCAATGTAATATTGCTTGAATTGCAATGAAATAGTCTTAAGACCACTAAGGTTGTCTCATCCAGCATATGGACATGTCACTGAACCAAGAAAGAAGTGAATGCCTTGAAAAAGCTGACGCGCGCAAGCTTTATTTAGGTTTTGTGTTTTCTGACTTGTAAAACGCAAATGGTGCAAGCGGTGCTGAAATCGTAAAGAACAAATAAATAAATAAAAAAGGTACAAAGGCTGCCCAAAAACATTCGTCACACGCTCCCACATCACCAGACCTGCTGTTATAGGCAGCTTTTATACCAGAAGTGAGCCAAAGTTTTGAAGCGTGCTACGCACTCTCGTCTTGAGCTTTCGAGAACTTTCGCGCGTCTGTGGTGCTACACCACGACTTCGATGCTCAGTAACATTTTAAGCACTCAAGTAAGTTCTGGTGAAAGCACTACGTAAATCCCCTAAAACCATTGATGACGAGTGGCAGTGAGCAACCGTGTTCATTATGGTTGATTACATTTACCTTCGAGCAAATAGTACATATTTACCAACTCTAAACGTTACCCTCTATCACTTGTCTGACAACACCTGAGAGACACAAGTGGAAGGCTTCTTGTATCAATAATTTTTTCGAGCGGAATCTCAGCTGGTTCTCACATGTACACGCCCGTGTACTTTTCTGCGGCACTAACCGGTAAATATGCCTTGTCCCAAAATTTTCGCGTACGTATAGCTGCGTATCACATATGTCCTTGCAACTACAAAACACGCCTCCATCCCCATGCGACAAAGACGCATTCACGTAGATAGGACGTCACGATGCGTTTATTGTCTACGCGAACAGTCTAACAGGTCTTAGCAAACAAGAGATTGTTTTTTTCATTTGTGCTGCCTTTGCAAGTGATGACATGCCTGAAAGCTACAATTAATGCCGTTTAAATGCACACTAAACGCGTGTCGATGACATTTTGCACTGACGGTGAAGTAGGTTCAATTCTTTACATTAAGCGAACACGTGTCTCCTTGCGGACGTTGTTGCATTGTCCCAAGACGTTGCGTTGGCCCTTAAGCGGCTAAAAAAGTAACACGCCTGTCTCAGAACTGCGTTGGCAGCTGTGCACTTGTATGCAAGGACGGGAGCAGTACCGCGAACAATGGGGCGCACGAATTGAGTGGACTCCAACTGCCGAGTAGTGGCGAGTAACCATTAGCCCTTCTTCACACTTTGGTCCACAGCGTCCAGAACCGGAACGTCTACATCGTCGTCTAGTGCTGGCGACGGTGACGTCTTCTCAGGCGATGGAAACCACCTGAGAAGAACTGAGAGTGGGGCACCCTATTTTCTACGTGCATCTTGACGCTCGCGGGGTCCTGTTTGTCGGTGCCCTGCTCGTTTGGGTGTATGGTCACCCGGAAGCATTTTTACAATTGCTGGTAGGTACAGCGGGGCGTGGCGCTTTTGACGGCGCTCGACGTTTCTGCGCAGGCGCGAGAGAGAAAATCTGGGGGCTTTTGCTCCTTGAATATTTGATTCTGCCTAGGCACTACGGAGGAGGTTTCTTAGCGCGACTTGTATTCGTTTGTCCCCAGACATGACGGCATTGAGGAGTGCGGTCGAGTTTATGCGCTCCGCCACTGGCTGCCCGCGCGGTGAGGCAGAGGGAGCGGACGCCCCATTTGGTGATCGCTGTGTGTGAAGGTGCAGTGTTCTGACTGGTGTTGTGTAAGTCGCGGGTCGCTATTTTCATAGCGACGACAGATCGCATTATTTACAAGCACAGCTCCAGGAGGCCACATGTGATCGGCAAACGGAGGCCTCAGGAGACCACCTGAGGTAGGATCTCCGGGGCACCCAAGCGGTAGCGGGGGGATCAAAACTGGAAACAGGGCGGGCCGTGGGTTGGGGCCGCAGAGGCTTGCGCGTGCCAGGGGAGTATAAGATCGGCTGTCCGCTGTCGCGGACAGCCGATCTTATACTCCCCTGGGACGCGCAGGCCTCTGCGAGCCCCAAATCACGGACTAGTCCGGGTTCTAGCTTTGATGTCCCCGTTGCCGCTTTGGTGTCCTGGAGGCGCCGCCAATAATGCGAAATAATGACACCTTGTTTACATCAGTAAGAACATGATAGAATAAATATAATTGCGTCTAGCCGCCAACTTCCGATGCTAAGTTCAGCACTACCGCGCCCCGCGACTTCTGCCGGCACGCCTAGGGACAAGCGCAAACAACGCGCGCCAAGGAACTCCTCCGTAGTACCTGGGCAGAGTCGTATTTTGAAGGAGCAAAAGTCCCCACATTTCCTCTCTCGCACCCGCTCTTACTCGTGTGCGTGTGCGTGTGTGTGTGCGTGTGTGTGTGCGTGTGTGTGTGTGTGTGTGTGTGTGTGAAATTAGAAAGTATATTTTCACACTACACACAGAAACAATAATCTGCGTTGCACGTGGTAGAAGATGACAACAGATGTATTTCACACACTTAGCAATGGCGGTCAAAGAGAGATTGTAGCACGTTGTTTGAAGAAACAAAAATTCTATGCCGTCACAATATTATGAATGACTCCTGTGGTGGCGAAAATTTTCTTTCTGTAGACTGTTACTAATGCATTTTGCCTTTCCCGCTAACAGGCAAACCTATATGAATAGACTGGCACTGTAATTTACAGCTGCAAGAGTTGACAAAAGCATATCTTTCGATTTCTCTCCGACAAACAGGTGTAGTTCCGTGGCATCGCACAACGGAAGGGTGGCTTCTCGTGGCCATTGCCGGAAAATTGTCGCGGTACCAGCCTGCGTGCCCAGCGCACCTGCTTGGCGGATCTGCGCCAAGGCGACAGCCAGGAAGGCCACCAGGGAACTGGCTGCGATATATAGCTGCAACAGCGTGACTATCGCTCAGTTCGGCAGCGGTGTTTCGAAAGACGCGCACGTTTACGAATTTCGCTTTGCTTTACAGGTGAGACATTTGTTTCACAAAAGCCTTTTAGTGTTATTTGTTTTCTGCACTCCTGCCGAACTTAGCGCAAAGTGTTTGTGAAAGTGTTTGTGATGGCAAAGAGAGTTACAAAAGACGCCGATGGCGATCTTGAAAAAGATGCATTGGTTAGAAAAGACGTCCGCGAAATAGTGAGAGCATTTGACAATTTCAAGCGAGACGACAGATCAAATTAAATATGAGGGAACTGAAGGACAGCGTATCCTTCTGTACGGACATTTGCAGTGACGTAAAGGGCATAGCAGATGACATAATACAGGTCAAGCAGGAAATGCATGGCATTGTAACCCAGAATAGCGCACTGAAAGCGGGAAATGAAAAGGGTCGTTCAGAAGTGTGAAGAATTGGAGCAATACCAGCGCCTCAATGATGTAGAAATAAAAGGAGCACTGGCGAGAGATGATCCGGTGTACACAATACGAAAAATTGGGGAAAACAAGCGTGCGATTGTCGAAGAAGCCGATCTTGACACGTGTCACTGGGTGCGTGGCTCGCAGCAGGCTGTACGCAACATCATTGCTGCTCGTTTTGTGCGACGGAGCAAACGCAATGCGTTCTTGTCAAACTGCAGAAAACAAAGGATAGACAGGTCATTGCTTGGAAGTAAGGCGAAGGCGCCCGTTTACGTAAACGAGAACCTCACGTAAGCTAATAAGGCGCTGCATGCTTTCAGCCGCAAACCAAGAAAGAAAGCAGCAAACTGGAAATTTGTCTGGACAAATGGCGGGAAAATTTTGGCAAGAAAGGATGAAGGCTCGCCTGTAATCCGGATCGCCAAACAAGCAGATCTGATTAAGATATGTGTTGATACGGCTGCGCATGCATAGTGGCATACTTTCGAGCGTAACATCTTCTGAACATCTTTGGCGCTCATTTTGTCATGGCCGAGCTAGAACATGAGATAAATTATTACACGATTGGTGCTTTTAATTATAGATTTTCTCTCTCCGCAAAGTGTTTTTGCTTTCTGCATAGCAATAGCAGAAACATCAGCAACAATCTGACGACATTACTCACTTTCTTGGCTCTTGGATCGTATCATTTGACGCGATAATGTTCTCAGACACTTGGATTCACGGAAATGAAGTACCGTGTCTACCTGGGCACCATTCTGAGCATTTGTGCCCTAGCGTAAGGAAGGGAGGGGGCCTTGCTATATATTTTTAGAACACATTTACATGTGAGAAGCTGCTTTATCTATGCGTCATGAATCACGATGTCGAATTTTTAGCTTTACGGTTTGGCAAGATACTAACAGTAGTTGTCTATAGGCCACAACCAGGACAAAATTAAATTTTCTTCGTTTCTTTGAGACGCTGTTATGTGACAATGCTTTCAATAGAGGCACATTTGTCATTATGGGTGACATAAATATTGGCCTGAAATCCTAAGACCCGCATTCTAGAGAATTTACGACCCTGTTGTCAACGTACGCCTGTCAAAATTACATAGCTATACCCACTAGAATCACAATACACAGTGCTACGTTATTGGATGTCTGCATAACAAACCTCAGTGCAGATTATATAAAACCGGGTGTTTTTTCTTCCGATATTAGTTACCACCTGCCAGTTTCTCTACTGACTACTCGATATGAAAATTAAGCTGATGAGCAGGTAACTTTTCTACGAAACTTAAATGATAGCTCACTCGAGATATTCGTTAACTTAGTTCAAGGGCATGACTGGAGCGTTATATTAGAGCAGAGCGATATAAACATTGCATATGATATGTTTTTTCGCATGATCTATTGCTGTTTTGACAAAGCATTTCCACTGAAGAAAATCGTAGTGCGTAGAAATAAAAAATACAGAAAGCCTTGGATAAACAAAAGTCTATATGAATGTATAAATGTTAAGAATAAAGTATACCATGAATTCCTCAGTTGCCGGGGTCCTGAAGTATATTGTAGATACAAAACAATTCCGAAATTCTCTGAACAATGAGTTAAGAAAAGCTAAAATAATTACTACACAGCAAAATTTGAGGACATTTACGACAACCCTAAGAAGCTGAGACAAATAGTAAATGCACTAACAAATAGAAAGAAACAGTTTGGTGATATAAAAGAAATGACTATAAATGGTAGGACTATTTGTGGTGAGGATCTGGCTAACTCAATTAATGCCCATTTCATAAATGCAGGATGTCATGAAGAGCCTAATGCTACTGATTGTGAGACTAATATTACAGCTATACCCATGTTATAACAAACAATATTCATGCGACCATCTCCTACCGAAGTGAAAGCGTCCATAAGGCTGCTGAAAAGTAATGTCGCCCCTGGACTTGAGGAAATTGGCTCTAAATAATTAAAACAAATATCTCACCTTGTTTCGGGAACAATTGTTCACATTATTAATACCATGCTGACAACTGGTGTTTTCCCACAGAAACTTAAGATAGCACGAGTAACAGGTATATTTAAAGGAGGCGATAGAAATAATTTACCAAATTACCGCCGGTATCGGTGCTCCCGATTTTGTCGAAAATCTTTGAAAGTGTGATTAACCAAAGGCTGATTTCTTTTTTTTTTTTTTTGACAAGTACGAAATCTTGTCCCGTAGCCAATACGGATTTCAAAAAGCACATCAACTGAAGAAGCGTTGTGCTGTATTAAAGATAGCATACTTACAAACATTGACAGTAAGAAGTGAACACTTGGTTTTTTTTCTAGACTTAAAGAAAGCATTTGACTCAATAAAGCATGATATCCTACTGCGAAAACTGTCTAGATACGGTGCGCGGGGAGTCGCACTAGAGCTCCTTAAAAACTGCTTGAGTGACCGCCATCAAATCGTGCAAATAAAAGACCCTACATCATCAACGCTACAGTTAACACAAGGAGTTCCAAAGGGGTCAATATTAGGACCGCTTTTATTTCTTGTTTACATTAATGACATTGTAATTATACCCAACTCTCCTGAACTTATTATGTATGCCGATGATACTAACATCTATTTTAAGTCCACAGATGTAACAGATTTAGAAAGAAGGGCCAAAAACACCTACCCTGCGTCCCTCTCGGCCTGGCTCCGGGAAAATAGGCTGCACCTTAACATAGCGAAATCAAAGTACGCAATATTTCGTGCACATAACAAGCCACTAAGGAGGGAAATAGTTTTAACTTTTGAAGGGCAACAGGTAACCAGGGTTAAGGAGCAAAAGTTTCTTGGTGTTTGATTCCAAGAGCACCTTTGATGGAATGCACACATTAATAATTTAGCTACGGAATTCTCCCGATCTGTTGGATGCTTGTATAAAATTGCGCACTTAATGCCTATCTGGCTGAAACAAAACATATATACTTCACTGTTCTACTCCAGATTATCGTCTGGAGTAGAACAGTAGGACAAAAACTAACTACAGCAGGCTCATTATTCTACAGAAGAAGATATTGCGCATTTATGAAAAATATAAGGGACCATGTTATGAATTAAGCACATTACCATTTTTTTAAATACCTAATGCTTAAAGCTAACGACGTTTATGATATTAAACTACTACGGTACATATACCAATGCACTAAATATACGCGAAAACATTAATGAACTTCCTTACGATATGATGCCTATTACTACCACCAACGACCTGATCATGCGGATACAAATGGCGCTGATGACACAGACGCCACCGACTTTCGTCTTACGTTTATTTCCAGAGCCATTAGTGGTAATATTCGCTTGCGCGTGAAGGAGCCTGCAATCGACTAATGACGTCCGCGAACTGCAATAAACGAAGCTAATGCAATAAACATATTAATTTCATCATCTTTTTTTATCTTTCTAAAGTGATGGCATGTACCCATGGTTGGACGGTGACAAATAAACCCGTACAATTTCTAACAAGGAGCATGTGTTTAGGGCACACTAAAGAAAGCACACGAATGTTCTGCGGTCCTTTGTAACCTTTCTTGCGGTACTTCTACTGCACTTGTTTCTTCAATACATGCATTCGTTGCCTACAAGCGTGCGTTTTAAATCTGCTGGCACGAAGCCATCTGGTTCCTGACGAGATTCTTGATTCGTATTACCTAACCACTTAAAGAAAACTTCGTATCTGACCACGGCTCTGATGTATGATGGTTTCGGATGATATTGGTTCTGCTTTTTGCCATCAAAATACTACACATACCCAGGAAGGAAACTGACTGAAGATAATGAACGCGAAAGGACGAGCGAGAAAAATAAAATAAGAAGTACATAAGTTCATAGAATAATTCCTAATTCTCTTCCCAGTACAGAAAAGAACATTGTAAGCAGGTTCAGAAAGAACTAGCGCACTACAAACAGTATCTCTATCATCGCAATGGCAAGAACTCGTCACAGTATATTTATATAGCGGGAATGGTTTGCGTACCATGCTGAATTAAACGATGGCAAATATCAACGTGTTTGAGGTCAATGAAAGTAAAGCTCTATGGATGTTCATTATTAGGCAGCATTCTGGGGAGCTAGAAGGAAGGGTGTTGCAAAAAGGAAAAAAAAATACGACTAGTAAATGATGAGCCAGGAGAAAGATAAAATTGTGTACGCTCGAGAAGGTCGAGGAAGCCGAGCGCTCGTAGCAGAGGAAGACGACGAGGCGCGAGACGGCGGCGGGCGCCTGCACGCGGGGGGCGCTCGAACACCGGAAGCGGCCAGTCGGTTCCCGGGACATCGCCGCAGCTCTTGCTTCGTTTGTCGGGCTCCCATCCTAGGCCGACCCCCCCCCCCCCCCCCCCTCCCGGAAACCAGCCGCCACCATGCCCGAGGAGGACGACAGCGGCGGAAAGAAGGGCGGCAAGGACGACGCAAAGAAGGACAACGACAAGGACGGCAATAAGGACACAGGGAAGGATGACAAGAAGGACAAAGGCAAGGACGACAAGAAGGGCAAGGATGACAAGAAGGACAAGGGCAAGCAGTCCAAGAGCCCCAAGGGCGGCAAGGGTTCGGGCAAGGGCTCGGGCAAATGCTCCGCTAAGGGAGCCTTGCCCAAGGCGCCTCGGCGCACCCGCCCATGCAAGACAAGTCCGAAAAATCCGAAAAATCCGAGAAGTCCAAGAAGAGCGAGGCCTCCGAAAAGGCCGACGTCTCCGAGGCTTCCGCCAAGTCCAAAAAGAGCGTCGAGAAGCGCTTCAAGGCCAAGAAGTCGTCGGGCCCCTACAAGGCTCCAGCGCCGTCGGAGACGATGCGCAGGGCCTGGCCGATGGGGGTCCTGTGTACGCCGAGCGATACTTCAACGACGAGTACGAGGACGACGACGAGACACGAAACTACGTCGAGGTGCAGGTGTACGAGCGTCGCCCTTCCGGCATGAACGTTGGAGAATGAAACCCAGGCAGGGGAGTGCAACACCAGAGGAGACACACGTACTACACGAATGCGCCGCCGACCCGCCACCAATCGCGCCCGCACAACGACGGCAGGGCACCGCCGATGCTGCAGCGAATCGAGCGACGCATCAGCTCGACGAGTCAGCGTCAGCTCATCTTCGACGGCCAAAAGATGTCCGAGACGCAGGAACGCTCGTACTGCGAATACGAGGAACGCAGCCCACCTCGTACTCACCAAAGAAGCTAGCTCTATTGAACGGTTTAAGTTTAAATTGAAATCGACTAGTTTCATTTATAGTTCTTTCTCGTTTTTAGCCTCTTATTTCCTGTTAAGGTCTTATGTTATTCTCAACTGTATTTTCACACTTGCCAAGATTTTATCGCTAATGTGCTGTTTTTATTTTCCTTTTTCATTCGGAAAGGAGGTCCCGCCTATGGTTCTTGAACCCCAGGACCTCCTACTATTTTTGTAAACATTGTAATATTTCACGCAATCTTCTCAAATAAATCTGAATCTGAATCCTGAGTTCGTAAACATTCTATGATCACACACACACAAAAAAAAAGACGGATTCACAGCTCATGTACATGACTCTTAACGCATTGCCGCTGGTGCCTTTTTGAGTACTTTGTTGCTGCGCCTTATTTTTCCTAAATACTTAAAAACCTCGACACAGCCCTGATGTATATCGCTCCAGACATGTGTTTTTTGTCAATCCGGCAGTCTTTCGCGCTCTGCGCTCACAGAACTAAACTAAAACAGTACCTCAAGAGGAGGAGGCTTGTAGGGTCTGAGTGGGTCGTCGCGACGGGGAGCTCCAAATCCCGGCTGCCGGAAGGGTCTCCGTGGTACGTTGCCCTGGTTGCCCCGGTTGCCCGCAAGACGGTTGCTCGGACCCACAGGCTGGAACGGCCTGCTGTCCGGACGGAAATCGATTGAGTGAATTTTTCCGTTGTCTGCCTCGATGGCATATGCGCCATCTTCCTGGCCAGCGCCACCACGAGTCGAAGTACCGACTAGAGTCACCGGTCGTTGGTCTTCGTTCCTGAAGACGAACGGCCTCCGATGGTCGTTTGGTGCGAAGCCATCCTCGTTGCTTGAATCCTGATAGAAAGAAAAGGAAATTAAATTGTTGTAAACTGCCTCGTGTTATCCGAGAGGCAGCACCGTAAGGGCCGTCTAAAACACGCCTTGATTATTTACAAGACGCCCATCTCCCCGCGCAATGTGTTCTGTTGCAGCCTCACAGAGTAAAATACATGGTGCCAGATGTGGAACCCTATAATACACGATTGCGACAAGGTGCGCTTCTCAAATACAGAAAAGTGGGGTCTATAGCAAGACGGCTTTTTGCGGTGGTGGAGAGACACGAAATGAACTGACAGAACTGTGTAAGTTGATTCCCAATTGGCAAACATGAAAAAGGAGGCAGATACATTGGCTGCGAAAGACTGCCGGATTGACAAAAAACACATGTCTGGAGCAATATACATCAAGGCTGTGTTCATGATGGAAAAAGTAGGGGCCTGGGAATATTCGAAATCTTCGAATGACAGATCGAACCGAATCGAATAGTCTTTAATCGATGAGGTCCTCGAATCGAATGGTCATTACTTGAAAATACGAATATTTTTCATACACTTTACGCTGTCGACTGTACACGATCAAACATGAAATTGAAGCAAATATCCGACGAATTTCGTCGAGGACTGTAGCAGCAGAACTTACGGAACACAGACACATTAAAGGAACGAATAAACATAGACACAGCTGCGTCTACGTGTATTCGCTCCTTTCTGTGTCTGTGTTCCACAAGTAGAGTTATCAATTAACTTGTGGCAGTTATTGCTCACACGGCCTTTGAATGCTGTTGAATCAGAGCGCAGGCCTACAGAAAAATTATGATGAATTGTAATGGCAAGCGGCTCGCCTGCAAATGGATAAGATGGGCCCGTCAGATTTTTAGAAAATTGCATATAGCTCTCAGTCACACCTCATCTCAGCCTCCATCATCACTGACTCCCGCCGAATTCACCCCTCGACGCAGCAACTCCTCACTGGAGATGTCCTGGCCGAGTTTCTGCTCGGGACCTTGCTCAAAAGCCTGCAAATGTGAAGGAGCAAAAAAAAAAAAAAAAAAAAGAGAGATCAACTCTCAGCTCTAGCCAGCTCCTCTGGTGGCGGCTTTCGTCTACGTGTTTTCAGCTGACCTGTACATCATCCACTTACCATGAAATACAGCACAAAAATTATCTGTAGTTTATTCCAAAATATCATTCAGGATGTAGCACCTACACGTACGGCAAACATCTACTTGACAAAATTTCATCATTCAAATATTTATGATAATGGAGATGCAATTATTTTTCTCTCGCTCAGATTCACGGCTTTTGAATCAGCCAAAATGCAAAATAAAATCAACTTCCACACTATTTAACAAGGCTCTCCAAGAACTCTCCAGAATGCCTTAAAAAAAGGAATTTGAATTAAAGCGCCCCAAAATTTGTTGCTAGCTGTATTCTAACACAGCCATCAAAGCGCTCATTTTGGTGTTAAGAAAGCCCTACACAATAGCAGGTTTTAGCTATCCAACTTCTAGCCCTCCGAGGCATTCAAGGTATCAGCATTCGGAGCAAACGACGATATATGTGGACGCGACGATGATTTTCGGTAAGAGAGACACCGCGAAGCCTATTACTACCACCAACGACCTGATCATGCGGAGGCAAATGGCACTGTTGACACAGGCGCCACCAACATTCGTCTTACGTTTAATTCCAGAGCCATTAGTGGTAATATTCGCTTGCAAGTGAAGGAGCCTGCAATCGACTTTGACGTCCGCGAATTGCAATAAACTTGAAGCTAATGCAACAAACATATTAACTTCATCATCTTTTTTTATCTTTCTACAGTGTTCGCATGTACACATGGTTGGACAAATAAACCCGTACAATTTCTAACAAGAAGTATGTCTTTAGGGCACACTAAAGAAAGCACAGGAATGTTCTGCGGTCCTTTGTGACCTTTCTTGCGGTACTTCTACAGCACTTGTTTGTTCAATACATGCATTCTTTGCCTAGAATCGGGCGTCTTGCATCTGCTGGTACCACGCCATCCGTTTGCTCACGATATTCTTGATTTGTATTGCCCAACCACTTGACGAAAACTTTATATCTGAGCACGGCTCTGATGTATGATAGTTTCGGATGGTAGTGTGCTGCTGTTGCGCCACTAAAATACTGCACATACCCACGAAGGAAACTGACCGAAGAAAATGAACTCGGTTGGACGTGTGGGAAGGAAAAAGAAGAAAAAATGTACATAAGTTCATAGAATAATCTTTAATTCTCTTCCCAGAACAGAACAGAAAATTGTGAGCAGGTTCATAAAGAACTAGCGCACTACAAACAATGTCTCCACCATCGCAACGGCCAGAACTCGTCAAAGTATATTTATATAGCGGAAATGGTTGCCGTAGCATGCTGAATTGAACGATGCCAAATATCAACGTGTTTGAGGTCAATGAAAGTAAACCTCTATGGATGTTCATCATTTCAAAGAGATTAGGGAGCATTCTGGAGAGCGAGGAGGAAGGGTGTTGCAAAGAATCAAAAAAGAACGACTAGAAAATGATGAACCCAGAGGAAGATAAAATTTTATACGCTCGAGACGCTCGAGGAAGGCGAGCGCTCGTAGAAGAGGAAGGCGACGAGGCGCGAGACGCCGGCCGGCGCCTGTACGCGGGGGGCGCTCGAACACCGGAAGCGGCCAGTCGGTTCCCGGGACATCGCCGCAGCTCTTGCCTCGTCCGTCGGGCTCCCATCCTAGGCCGCCGCCCCTCCCAGAGACCAGCCACCACCATGCCCGAGGAGGACGACGACGTAAAGAAGGGCGGCAAGGACGACGCAAAGAAGGACAAAGGCAAGGACGACAAAAAGGACAAAGGCAAGGACGACAAGAAGGACAAGGGCAAGGACGACAAGAAGGACAAGGGCAAGGACGACAAGAAGGGTAAGGACGACAAGAAGGACAAGGGCAAGGAGTCCAAGAGCCCCAAGGGTGGCAAGGGTTCGGGCAAGGGTTCCGCTAAGGGAGGCTCGCCCAAGACACCTGCCTCGGCGCACCCGCCCAAGGGCGACAAGTCCGAAAAATCTGAAAAATCCGAAAAATCCGAAAAATCCGAGAAGTCCAAGAAGAGCGAGGCCTCCGAAAGGACCGACGTCTCCGAGGCTTCCGCCGAGTCCAAAAAGAGCGTCGAGAAGCGCTCCAAGGACAAGAAGTCGTCAAGCCCCTACAAGGCTCCTGCGCCGTCGGAGACGATGCGCAGGGCCATGGCCGACGCGGGTCCCGTGTACGCCGAGCGATACTTCAACGACGAGTACGAGGACGACGACGAGACGCGTAACTACGTCGAGGTGCAGGTGTACGAGCGCTGCCCTTCCGGTATGAACGTTGGAGAAAGAAAACCAGGCAGGGGAGTGCAACACCAGCGGGGACACACGTACTACACGAATGCGCCGCCGACCGGCCACCAGTCGCGCCCGCACAACGACGGAAGGCCTGCGCCGATGCAGCAGCGAATCGAGCGACGAATAAGCTCGACGAGTCAGCGTCAGCTCAACTTCGACGGCCAAAACTTGTCCGAGAGCCAAGAAAGCTCTTACTGCGAGTACGAGGAGCGCTGCCCTCCTCAAGTAATGCCAGGACGTCGTGCCAGTCGCGATCGTTACTCGGGCGAACAGATGGATGGTTACGCGTGTCCCCAACAGGAGCGCCGCTCAAACCACCACCTAGATCGCCGCCGATCAGGTCAGCGCATGGACTCGCGCTCACGTGGGGTTTCGCGACAAGGTTCGCAACTACTCGCCATAACGCCAATCGCCGTGGTGGTCGACCTGACGAACTTGGAGAACCCCGACGACGAGGGTCCGTTGCGCGCTTTCGCTTGCACTCCAGTGAGCTCGAGAGAACGTATGTGACGTCAACCGGGGTCACTGTCTGCGTTTCGAGATGACGGCGTTCAGGGCGGAAAGAGCGCCACGACGAACAGGCACACGTGATGGACGGCGGTTCGCAAAATTTATTGCAGTCAGCTCGCGGTGACGGACTTCGTGGAACTTCCCCTTCGCGCCAGGTTGTTCGCAGCTGGGCACAAAAAACTTCTCCCATATTAAATTCCTACGAAAAGCCTTGTGCAACACTTGTCTTCATTTAATTCTACTCGCCGCAGTGCTTCTGAGCCTTGGGCATTGGCTGGGATCCCTTTCGGACGAGCGCACTCTAATGCGGGACATCGCAAGAGAACGCTAGCGTTTTAAAATTTCTGTAAATGTTAAAAGGGACACTGAGACGAAAAGCTTATCTAGTTAAGACGAATGCAAGGAAGAAGTTAACTGTCTTGAGATATATAATATTGCCAGTACCTGCAATATTGCCAGTAAATCACGACATGCAATAGCGTGAGGCTGAACGTCCGGTCATCTCGTGGGCTTATACAAGGAGGTCAGCTGTCAGCGCTACGGCCGACCGATAGTTGGCATGGAACCATGACTGCAGGCAGTGTAAAAGAGACGTGAAGGCAAAGGCAAGAGGCAAGCGGCACAGGCGTTGACTTCTCACTATTATTATTGTTGTTGTTTTCCTGAGTGACTGTGGCACACACCTGTTATTAATGTGAGAAACTTTACATAAACAGCGCAAAAAGAGACGAACCGCGTAACCCGAGAAACTCAGACTTCACACGCTAGCACGCAAAGCAACAAGCACTCGAGTATGGAGCGCCCAGAAACCTCGCCCCTTTCTTTTCCGAGTGATGCCCAAGGCACACTTGACAATGTCGGTTGGTCGGTTGATTTGCCTTCATAACGTCGCCAACGCTACACTTCGCCGCACACACTACACTGCTCGGTATCGCGGTACAAAATCACAACAGGGCCGGCACACATTTTCGTTGCAGTACTTATCTGAGTGCTCCACCACACATTTGCTAATCTTGTTTTCGTGCTTTCTTGGATGGTCATTCGCGCACAGTTTGCTTTAAAGGAGCGTGGAGACAGCACGTATTCATCCCACGTTTATTCAATGAAGAAGCCGGAGGGCCAAGGCAGGACCCACAGCGCGAGACTATCCCGCACTGTGGGTTAGTGTCATTAAATAAGGGATCATCATTATCATCACCACCCGCCGTACTGCCGGGCTTCTTTCTCCTTTTAATTCCTGATTCGAAATGGAATCGCTCCATGTTTCCCGCCACAACACTTCCTGACGTTAATTTCCTTTTGTAGTTCCGGAATCAAGAACCTAGGTGGCGTGAAGTAGCTAACCACTACTACGCAACGGTAGAAAACAAGGTGTCCTTTGGTTGTTGGTTGGTGTAAACACAAGGGACCAGGCAGCTTCCGTCCTTGCTTCGTCAATGTTCACGCACTAGGCGTTTGGCTCGCGACAAACGAATGGCGTAATATGCTTTCACTTTCTTTCGTTTTAGCTTCGTCCACGAAGTATTTAGCGACAAAAAGGTCTCCATGTTTGCCGCTAAGTGCACCTCCTTTGTATTCTGGTAAATCTATCAGAGCTCGTCGACACGGTAGCACGCTGCGCAAACTAGCGGGACGTTTAAGTGTGGCGAATGTTTGTTTGCCTAATACCATCAGAAAGTAAATCAGTGTTTCGCAGTACATTTCGTATAATAAATAACTTGTTTCACTTGCTGGAACCTCAAGCCGGTAATTAGCGGGTGACCTCTTGTTTCCAAGGTATCTCTCTTCTAAGCATGCCCAAGATTGGCGTACCGAACGGTCCTTGGTATATACCATTATTTCGAGCTCCATATCTTAATAACCTCTGCCCAGGTAACTGCAAGGAGCTTGTAAAAATAACTTTCCAAGAGCTTTTATGCCGGAGGCAGGCTGTTCTTGCTTCAGACTTATGTTGCCGCTTTGTGGTCCATGCTACCGTGCTCAATATTGCAACCGGCACAAAATCGAGAGTATTATATTTATTTATTTATTTATTTCGTGTACCCTCAGGGACAGGGGCATTAAAGAGGGGAGTGGTTACATCAAATACAGAAAAAAAAGTACAGTGCAGCAAAATGGTTAATAGTACAGAAATAGATGGCTCTCGGCATACAATGTTATCTGAGTGTTCTTGGAGTGCTGGTTAATAAAATGAAATACGGTACATGCAGTGCAGTAATACAGTGTTCCGGTAATACAAAAACAGTGATACAATTGGTAGTACAAAAAACATGAATGCAATGCTCCTGTTTATATAATGCTATCTAATACTGCCATGAAGCGCTGATGGTCAACAATAGTAGCGGTTGAGGCGGGTAGGCAATTCCACTCAGCAGATGTACGCGGAAGGAATGAATGAGACATGACATTGGTTTGGCATAATGGGATTCCGACTTTGTTATTGTGATCTAACCTTGATGAAATGTATTGAGGAGGGGAGATAAGTTCATCGCGAAGGGAAAGATGATGGAATATCTTATGAAAAATCGAAAGCCTAAGGCCTTTACGGCGAGAGGCTAAAGATGGCAAATCAAGGTTTAATTTCATTACAGAAGTGCTGGCAGTTTGGCTATAATTAGAAAAAACGAAACGAGCAGAGTTATTTTGTACCATTTCTAATGAGTGAATTAGGTTTTTCTGAAAGGGATCCCAAACTGCTCCGGCGTACTCAAGCTTTAAGCGGACTAGTGACTTGTATAGCATTAATTTTAGGGAAGACGGTGCCTTAGTGAAATTGCGTTTTAGGTATCCCAGCATGCGGTTAACGTTTTTAATTACGTAAGAAGCGTGCAAGGACCAGAGAGGTGTCTAGTTATATGGATACCATGATATTTGTAGTATGAAACAGGGTTTAAGGGGAGATTGTTAACGCAGTAAGAAGGAAGCTGGTTAGAAGTTCTGGACATGCGCATTAATTTGCATTTTTTATATTTAATTCCATTGAACATGATTGGCACCAAGTAGAAATAGCGTTAAGGTCGGATTGAAGAGAAGATATATTAGTGTCGCATATTATTTCCCTGAAGATTACGCAATCATCGGCGAATAAATGAATGTTAGAGGAAACACAAGAGGGTAGATCATTTATGTAAATTAAAAGAAGGAGGGGACCAAGTACCGGCCCTTGAGGTACGCCGGACTGTACTCTGCTTGGTTGTGAGTTTGAGTCATTAGCAAAGACAAACTGTGAACGGTTAGAAAGAAAGCACTCAAGCCATGCAAGCAGTCTGGGATCAATGTTAATTCGATGCAGCTTAAACATTAGAAGGTTACGGCAGAATTTGTCAAACGCTTTTGAAAAGTCTAAAAATATACAGACGGCAGTTGAAGAGCTGTCAAGAGTGACGTTTAGCTTATGCGTAAATAAAACTAGTTGTGTTCCACATGAATATGTCTTGCGGAAGCCATGTTGTGATGGTGAAAAGAATGAATTAGTTTCAAGAAAGCTAGCGAGATTAGAGCCAAGTATATGTTCTAACATCTTACATGGAATGGAAGTGAGCGAGATCGGGTGGTAGTTATATGGAGAATGCTTATCACCCGACTTATGGAGCGGGATCACCTTTCCGATCTTCCATTCAGCAGGCAAAGAACCCTTATCTAGCGACTGTTGGAATATCATTGCTAGAAAAATTGAAGAGTAACAGCTAGTGCTTTTCAAAAATTTCGCGTTTATTAAATCGTGTCCTGGAGCCGAAGACAGTTTTAAAGATGAGATAATTGGTACGATGCCTGCTGGTTCAATCATTATGGGAAACATTGCTTGGTAATCGTAGTCGTGCGTGGATGGAAGAGTAATGTGTGTAGTTGATGAAAATTAAGTTGTGCATGAAAACATCATTAAGTGCGGACGCACATTCATCAGTTGGAATAACATTTTCAGAGCTGTCGATTAAGGTTGTCATGTCATCCGCCTTGGGGTTAATGACACGCCAGAATTTCTTGGTGTCGGTTTTAAACATTGATGGCAAGGTGTTGCCAAGAAAGTGATCCTTGGCTTGTTTAAGTGCGGCTACATACTGATCTGCCGCCAGTTTGTATTTGGTCCAGCGGTTTACGCTAGGTGAACGTTTGGCTAATTTGTGCAGGCGTTTCTTTTTATTAGACAGGCGCTTGAGACAGATGTTATACCATGGAGCGTTTAGATTACATGCAAGGGTGCGCAGTGGGATGTATTTGTTTGTTAGTTCAGCAATTTTTGTAGCAAACATATTCCAGTTGGTCTGAACGCTACGGCTGTCGAAGTTGTTTAAGAACAAGTCTATAGAAGCAGATAATTCGGCGTTGATGGCTTCAAAATTTTCTTTCGCGTAGTCTCGAAAAAATTTGAATTTTTTACCCGTTTTTGGTCGCAAAATATTTATGTCAAACGAAAGTGCCGAATGGTCGCTCAAGCCGGGTAAGTAGGTGATGTCGGAAATTAGGTCAGGCCGCGATGTTAATACAAGGTCAAGTGTGTTTGTTCTCAATGGATTCGGTAGTTCGTCTGGCTTGAGTAACAAGTTGCGAAAGTGAAAAGACAGAGCACATGTCTAAGAACTCATTGGCTAATAAAGAAAAAGGGTGTAAAGTTGGAGGTTCAGTGTTCCATATTATATTCGGTAGATTAAAATCACCAAGCAAAAATAAAGGTAATGTAGGATGACGGGATGTAACAATGGTAATGATCTCATACATCTCATTTACGAAATTAGATGAATAAGTGGGGAAGCGGTAACAAACAACAATGGTTATCTTCTGGCGATTTATTTCAATGATGGCCCAAACCGTTTCGAGGTCAGTATTGACCTCGAAGCGGACCGACGACGACGACGTTGTTGTCGTCGTCGTCGTCGTCGTCGGCGGCGGCGGCGGCGGCGGCGGCGGCAAGCAAGCAAGCAAGCAAGCAAGCAAGCAAGCAAGCAAGCAAGCAAAGCCGCCGCCGCCGCCTGTTTTATGTCCACTGCAGGATGAAGGCCTCTCCCTCCGATCTCCAATTACCCCTGTCCTGCGCCAACCGATCCCAACTAGCGCCCGCGAATTTCCAAATTTCATCGCTCCACCTATACTCTTATAATTTTCCCACCCTTATGGGTGTAATGAAGGTGTATCGGTTCTTTCACCCTTGCAAATACCCTTGAAACGCCCTTTTTTCCATAAACCCGGTGTTCCACAAGAAAACACCCTTGGAACACCCCAGTCCTTCTAATTTACACCCTCATTTTACGGGTATAAATTAACAAGGCTATGGTATTTTGATAAATGAATGTTGGCAGGTTACGCATTTATGATATACTGACGGGCCAAGGAGTGGGACGTCCTGTTTCCTCAGCGCAGCATGCTTTGTTATTACGCTGCGCTGCCTGGTGGCAATGAGCTATGACTGCACAGGAAGATGACGAAAAGCATGTGGTGTGTGCGTTGCCGCAATGGCGAAACATTAATTTTTTTTTTTTTGCCTGAAAGGGTCTCACATTAAATATAGTACTACATGCTAAACCAGGGGAGCAATGTGGCCAAACTTCTCAAATGCTGGCTCATATACTGAACAATATAGTTACATTTGAACTTTGAACTTTATTTGTATCTATACAACGTACAGATAGCAGGGGCACAGACAAAAAGCCATAAAATCGGCTTGACTAGGTCTGTGTCCCTTATTGGTTTCTTTGGCATCACGTAGCAATGCGTGCACAAGTACAAGATGAACAATAAAAAATATAAACAATATGTGGATAAATGGGACTATTTATACAAAGTTACTTCGCACTGCGGCGAAAAAAATTGACATGAATGCAGATATAGTATTGTCATACAAGTTACGAAAAACACGAACAGGAAAACAACAAATGCAGACATTATGAATCCCTTTTCATTTACGGGTAACATTCACAGAAATACAAAACTAAATAGGTCACTGTGCAATTACAGCTTAGAACACGTATACATCAGAACAAAACACAAAGAAAAACACTAAGCATTCACGTGAATGCCAATATGAGTGGCAAGTTTGGCCACCCAATTGAAATGATAATAAGTAGGGTGATTAATGAAAAGAGTTAAGTAGAGATGGTAGTTCATGGCGCAGCATTTGATTCCCGTAGTTAGTTCTTGAGTGCGGAATATGCCAAGTTTCTCTGTGACGTGTACTGAAACTGCTTGTATTTAGTGTTAGCCTTGACAAGTGCACAAGAAAATGAGTGCTACCTTTTCTTTCCGTAAAAAAGCGTTTCAGCAAAATTGTATTGTAGACCGATTTTATCGGCGCTATATCTAATTGACAAAAAAAGAGGATCAGTATGCGCTTCGAATGAAGAGTTTGAAATTGCACGGATGGCTTTCTTTTGCAATAAATATAGAATGTTGATGTTACTGCTAGTCGTGTTGCCCCATACGAGGTGACAATAGTTAACATGAGATAAGAAAAGAGAATTATAAAGTAGGAGCTTCACTCTTAATGGTAAAAGGAAGCGTAATCTTATTAGTATTCCAACAACACGTGCAAGTTTGTTAGCAATAATGTTCACATGGTCATTCCACAGCATATTCTCTTGGAATATGACACCTAAGCTTTTAACTGATGGTACTATGTCTATGAAAGATGTGCCTATTTTTAGATGTCCGTCAATACTGTGCCTCTTGTTTTTTGGCTGGAAAAGCATGCCTTTTGTTTTGGTAGTATTAATAGTTAATGAGTTGAATAAGCTCCACTTGTTTATTTGGGCTAGTGTATCATTAGCAACACATAGTAATTCTTTCACGTCCTTAGAAGTTGTGAACAAACTAGTGTCGTCGGCATAGATAACAAATTGGGCGTTGGTATTGATATTAGTTATGTCATTTATATACAGGTTAAACAATAGTGGTCCTAGTATGCTTCCTTGAGGAACTCCAGCGAATATAGGCAAATTTTTTGAACAGTTGTTACCTACGACAACGGTCTGATACCTGTACTGCAAATAACTTCTAATTAAGTTCAGGAAAGTTCCCCTAAAGCCATAAATGTCAAGTTTTGTTAGTAGAGTGTCGTGATTAAGGGTGTCAAAAGCCTTCGAAAAATCAATAAAGACACCGAGAGTAAGTAAATTGTCTTCAAAGCCTCGTAAAATTATCTCTTTTTGCATCAGTAAAGCTATTTCTGTTGAACAACCTTTTCTAAACCCATACTGGTAATCTGTAATTACATTCTGCTTTTTACAAAAAGAGGTTACTCTGGTATTAATCAATTTCTCAAGACATTTAGAAAAAATAGGCAGGATCGATATCGGCCTATAATTTGAGAGGTCGTTTCTGTCGCCAGATTTGAAAAGTGCTGTTACCTTCGCTATTTGCATGCGCCGAGGAAATATGCCATTCGCCAATGAAAGATTGTACACGTGCTCTAAGACAGGACAGATGAGGTCTAGAACATGCTTAGCTGGGCGAATCTGCAAATCATCGATATCGCAACTTGAGCTATTTCGAAGGCTGAGAAACGTGCTGTAGATTTCATGAGTGTTAGTGGGGCTTAGGAATGCACTTTCGACGACTTTTGGTTTTACGTATTCTGTGCAACGAGGATCGTAGGAACTATTCACCAGCGATACAAAGTGATTGTTAAAAGCGTCAGCCAATGCCGTGCCTGATGTCGGCTGATTATTTATTTCTAACTCTTGTGCATTCTCTGGCCGATTGTTTACACGAAGTAAACTGTTTAGTTTTTTCCAGGTGATATCGGTTCGCATTATCGTTTCTTGATTAAATAATTTCTCGAAATATTGCGCTTTTGCTGCCCTTAGAGTACCATTAACTTTATTCCGGAATTTTTTGAACTCTGCTAAATCTGTTGCATCCCTTGTGCCTAGGAATTGCTTGAAAAGAGCATCTTTTTGTTTGATCAACTTCAACGTACTGTCAGTAATCCAAGGTTTCCTTGCTTTTCTGGCTTTTTTTGTTTTGCGTTTAAACGACTTTCTGTAAGCGCTCTGAAAAAATGATAAAAACAACTCGTACGCTTTGTCACAGTCTTTTTCGTTATACACGTCTTGCCAGTTTATGCGCAATATTTCGTTGCGAAATTTCTCAAGTGTGAATGGGTTAATATCCTGAAATGTGAAGTGTTGATCTTTAGAAAGACGCGAGGGCAACACAGGTGAATTAATAAGTAGAAAGATAGGCAAGTGGTCACTGACATGAGCAGTGATTACGCCCGATTCAATGTTTTCTGTGTCAAAATTCGTAATGAAAACATCGAGTAAACTTTGGCTGTCACCTTGAACACGAGTAGGAGCAGTAATTGTATTAATGCAAGCATTTGATTCAAGTACCCGCAATGTGTCTCTGCGAAGTGGGCTATCGTGTAACATGTTAATATTAATATCACCACCCAAAACTAAACTGTAGTCGTTATCGTTAATCCAGGATAGCAGGTTGTCGATGTATTTAAGAAAATTAACCACATTCCCTCCCGGTGGGCGATATACCACAGAAAAAATGCTGCGACCATGAAGAACAGTCAAAATTTCAAAGTCAGCAGTAATTTGAGTAAAGTCTTTCAACAATTCGCAATGCAAGTTAGTCCTTGTAAGCAACAGGACACCGCCGCCTTTTTTATTGCAGCGATTCAGATAATGAGAGACATAGTCTGATATTTGCAACACTTCTTCGTTGCGATACCATGTTTCGCACAGCATGACAATGTCAAATAAAAAACCAAAAGAAGACAGCAATGCGTTGAGATCATCGGCCTTATTGCGTGCAGATTGCGTGTTTAAATGTAAAAAGGACGTGCACTTACTTCTCTTAGAAAATATTTTACCAACGTCAGTTGGTGTGAACAGTCTTTCAGCCATGTTTGACTGCTGCAGAAAGGACGAGGCCCGATGCACACTAGCAAGTGCTTACTCCATTTTATCAAGGTCTTGAACTGTAGATATGCGTAGTGCCCGTGACGTGTCAGTTTTCCGCGCGAAAATTCTACCATCCCGAGTCCACGCGTACTTCCACTGTTTGTCTTTCTTCCGCGCAACAACTTGCCCAAGAAGCTTCTTTAGTGTTGGGCACAGGTGCTCATTTAAGAAAATAGAAGCATGACCAGATTGACCGAATTCAGTGGCGGATATACGCTTCTTTCGCGCCTTTTCAACGAGCCCATCACGCTTTGAACGCGAACGAAACTGAACGACAATATTCGGACAGCCACCGTCTTTCCGCGGCACACGGTGACAAACATCGATGTCTGCGTCACAGATAGGCTCATTGACCAGGCTGCCGAGCTTCGCTACTACTGCAAAAAGATTTTCATTTTCAGTGAATGGCACACCTTTAATTTCAACGTTTCTGCTTCTAGAGTATTGTTCCTGGGTTGTCACCCTCTCCTCAAGGCCAGACACTTGCCCTACAAGTTCCTGACATTTGGCTGTCAAAGCAGCGTTTTCCTTTTTTAAGGAAGCGTTTTCTTTTTCAATTGCAGCACACCGTGTCGTCATTGCGTCAAACTGGGTGCTGAAGAAATCAATGGAATGTTTCATATCTTTGAATTCCTTTCGGAGTTCTTTTTCAATAGCGCTTCGCATGTCACGCATTTCTTGCCGAATGTCTTTTAGGAACCTGGTTAGTTCAGGCATCACCCTAGTACCGGACATTTACACTTCACGTTTGGCAGCAGTGACGGAGTAAGTAAGAAAAGGAAACATAAAAGATTGCGCACGAACCTGTGTGTAGGACAATCAACGTAAGTAAATATGTCGACTCCGCCGCCACTGCTGCCAAAGTGCCGGTCAGGTAGACGATGCAGGTCCTTTATAGCCAGGGGCAGTGCCAGTTGAAGGTCAGGGGGCGCTGATTCCACTCGGAAAGCTACGTCAGCTGTAAGCGCGTATGCCACCCAACCGAAGACGGTATGATGTGGCAAAACGGGAACAATCCCGCGCAGACGCAGCCGTGAAGTCCCCAAGTGGCAGTCGACGTCGTTGCGGCTCGAGGCAGGGAAAAACCTGTGTGTAGGACAATCAACGTAAGTAAATATGTCGGCTCCGCCGCCACTGCTGCCAAAGCTAAGGCTAGGCAGCATTTACCACACCTAGGCGGTCCGCTAACCCTTTCAAAAATTAGATTAAATTGTCTATAGGAAGTCTATAGACTTTCTTTATATATATATACATATATATATATATATATATATATATATATATATATATATATATATATATATATATATATGTGTGTGTGTGTGTGTGTTCTTCGTTTATAGACAGTCTATAGAATGTCTATAGACTACTGTCAAGAAATGTCTGTAGACTTTCTATAAAAAGATTTGTAAAGGAACTACACGACTGTAGTGAACGCTAAAATGCTGGCAGGGACCCGCCGTGGTTGCTTAGTGGCTATGGTGTTGGACTAGTAAGCACGTGGTCGCGGGATCGAATCCCGGCCACGGCAGCCACATTTCGATGGGGGCGAAAACATCCGTGGTACTTAATTTAGGTGCACGTTAAAGAACCCAAGGGAGTCGAAATTTCCAGAGTCTCCCACTACGGCGTGCCTCAGAATGTGGTTCTGGCCCGTAAAACCCCATTATTTAATTTTACTTGCAGGGGTAACACCTTTTTGGAAAGGTGGTGTCCATGCTACACCCATGTTGAAAGGGTGGTGTCGGCGTTATACCCATATAGGAAGAGTTTCCTTTCTTTTCCACCCATGTCTTAAAGGGTTCTTTTTATTTAACACCCATAGGCAAGGTGTCGTCATTTTAACACCCTTTCCTCTGTGGGGTGTTACTTAGCACCCTTTGTTCGAGGTGTAGCAGTACACCCAGAAAGGGTGTCCCCTTGGGACAAGTCATTTCCACCGTTAAGGGTGTTAACATGTTTAGAATGTAGTCTTCTGTCGTCCTCGATTGCGTATCCATTCCCTTGGTAACCATTCTGTAATCCTAATGGTCCAATGGTTATCTAACCGGCGCATTACATGACCTGCCCAGCTCCATTTTTTTCTCTTGATGTCAATTAGTATATCGCCTATACCGCTCTCTTTCTGTCTCTTAAGGTTATGCCTGGCAATCTTTGTTCTAGCGCTCCTTGCGTGGTGCTTAACTTGTTCTCAAGCTTCTTTGTCAGTCTCCAAGTATCTGCCCCATATGTCAGCATTGGTAAAATGCACTGATTGTACAACTTCCTTTTCAATGATAATGTATCATAAGCTTCCAGTCAGGAGCTGGCAATGTCTGCCGTATGCAATCCAACCCATTTTTATTTTTCTGTGAATTTCCTTCTCATGATCAGGGTTCCCTGTGATTAATTGACCTAGGTAAACGTACTCCTTCACAGACTTTAGAGGCCGACTGGCGATCCTGAACTCCTGTTCTTTTGCCCGGCTACTTTGTGTTCTGCATCCTCGTCCTCAATCATTTGTTGTAACTCGTCTGCATTGTTGCTGAATAGAACAATGTCATCGGCAAACCGAAGGCTGCTGAGATATTCGAAGTGGATCTTTACTCCTAAGCCTTCCCAGTTTGATAGCTTGAATTCTTCTTCCAAGCACGAAATGAATAGCATTAGATAGATTGTGTCTCCCTGTCTGACCCCTTTCTTTATAAGTATCTTCCTGCTTTTCTTGTGTAGAATTAAAGTAGCTGTAGAACCTCTGTAGATATTTTCCAAGGTATTTACGTAAGCGGCCTGTACTCCTTGATTACGTAATGCCGCGATGGCTGTTGGTATCTCCACTGAATCGAATGCCTTTTCGTAATGAGCATGAGCACGAAGAGAGGCACGTAAGCAATCCAAAAGCTCCAGCCTCGTTAGAGATGAAATGAAAAGCCTCGTTTTTATTTCTTTGTTTCTTTCTAATTTATCTGACTTGAACATCGCTAAAAATTGCGTCTAGAACATTTCGGAAACAGGTCGCGAAATCAGCAAAACTGAATGCACAGTGCCACAGGTCCTTACTGTTATTGCGCAAAAATTTAAATTCACAAGTCCACGCTTTCTCTAACACCGTCCTCTTCGCTAGCATTGTTTGTATGGTTTGTGACGGTTTTCGGTGACGCCGTGCAAACAAATGGTTGCTGTATTCACCGAGTGGCCAGTATTTACTGCACCCGCCGTGGTTGTCCCGTATAGCTCGCGTATAGCGCTGCTGAAGTCGAGGTCGTGGGGTCGATCCCGGCCGCTGCGGCTGCATCTTGATGGGCGCGAAATGCAAGAACGCCCGCGGGTACCGTGCATTGAGGGCATATTAAAGAACCCCAGGTGGTCTAAATCAATTCGGAGCCTCCCCACTACGACGTGCCTCATAATGAGATTGTGGTTATCGCGCGCAATGCTCCAGAATTTCATTATTTTAATTAGACCTCACCGAATTTGATAAGCGGCACTCGGGTACAGCGAGTGGCTGTAGTATTCGTAAGGGTGTGCGAATAGTGATTTTTGAGACCGAATCCAACACGAATCCAACATTGCGAGAAGCGAATCGATCCGAATAGTTTCCGAATAACGAACAGCGGTTATCGTAATTAGTATAAAACGATGTTCACATTCTGGTATTCCTCAAGTTAGCCAGTTTGCGTCATTACATAGTTCGTTATGAAGCGTTGTTTATCAAAAGCGCGAATGGAGCATTAGGAGCAAACAAACAGAAAAAAAAAAGAATTCTGGGGTTTTCTGTGCCAAAGCCACGATCTGATTATGAAGCACGCCGCAGTGGGAGGCTTCGAATTAACTTTGACCACCTGGGGTTCTTTATCGTTTACCCAAAGCACGGTACACGGGCGTTTTTCCATTTCACACCCATCGAAATGCGGTCACCGTGGCCGGAATTCGATCCCGCGACCTCGTGCTTAGCAGCGCAACACCATCACCGCTATGCCACCACGGCGGTGAGCAAACAAGTACTTTCTTCGCATGCAAAGTACTCTTCAGATAGTTCGAATGATCGCTGCATATCCTGTAAAGTATGGCTACCTAAGCGACATAGCCTGCTCCACTACGCAGGTGCTCGCGTTTTGCATCTATGCTATGCCCGCGAGGGTGAAAATTTACCTTACTTTCGCTCCAATATTGTGTTTCATTAGGCGCAGTTGACGTTTGAGATATTTGAAAAGTATTCGAAAAATATTCGCATTTACAGGTAATGACTATACGGTTCGAAGATCGATTCGAATATCACAGTATTCGATTCGTTATTCGAAATTTTCGAATATTCACACGGCCCTCAGTATTTGCTATTATAGGTCTGCCTGCAGCTAGTGACACAGTTCTTTCTCCCCATCATTGTAATCACAATCACGACGGCACAACAAGCTTGCGTGTTCGCGCGCTTGTGTTTTGGTGTGCTAGATGTGCCATGACACCATGGTTAGCATGGTTACTGCGTCATATCATTATGTCTACATCTCTCGAGCGCCTACCACGAGGCAATCTCTCTTAAATGCGTTTTCCGTTTTCCGCCTTTATGGGTCTCGTTCGCGAAGGGAACTCGCGCACTAAGGCTTTACTGCATTGTACAAACTCGATTGGCGTGCTTAAATGTAAAGCTACTTTTTTTTAGTTACCGTGAAATGGGGATCCCACGACACAAATTGCACCAAAGCAACCGCTTCTTTTTATCGGTTTCCTTTTCCTGTCCTATAGAATTAGCCGACCTGCTGCATCGAGCCCGTTGACTCACGTGCCACATCCGCGATGTCCCGATGGTAATGTGGAATTATAGTGCGCATTTTAACACGCACACCCTTTTTTTTCCGCTCGAAGGTGCGTGCTCTGCGCTCCCAGAATACTTCCGGTTCAAGTACATGGCTCATGACTTTGGGGAGAGAACAATGTGCTTCGTGTTGCATCGAATTATGGCACTCGCGTTTTTGCGTGCTATGGCATAAAATGGGCCTGTTATAAGCCCAAGTCTGTTGTTTATCCTACTGGGAGCTTTTGGCGTGAAGAGCTATATTGAAAAACTGAACAATCGGCGTTGAGAAAATGTTGTCACGAGGAGCAGCCGGCACAAATGTGTCGCTGCGGAGGACCGTGTCATTTTTCAACGGCTAAATTTAGCGGATATCTTTGTCGGGCGAGACCGGAAGTCGCCCGGGAGTTTCGTTTGCAGAGCACGTAAGTGTTACAGCACATGGGAGCGTGAGGGCACTAAATAATTCCGGCCGCGAAAAAAAATCCTATCTTGTTATTTTTGGCGCTTTGTATTGCGAATAGGAGACGGACGCAGAAGTAATGCACCTTTGCTGGAGCTAAAATTACGAACGTATTGCGTAATCTTCTAGAAAAAATAATCTGAACAAGAGTGCCGAATCCGTACACCTCACCGCGGAAGTTCAACGTCAGCGGGATGGTTTAACCTTTCCTCTTTTTCTTCTTTTTGCTACAAACAGCTGAAGTAAAAAAAAAATATGCAGGTACAGTGCACATGTTGTAATCTATGTGAAGCGATGTTCTAGTGCAGCGCTTAATTAAATGCTACGCAACTGAATGCATACGTACAATGCCACTCACTAGGGAAGTAGCCCCAATATTGTCACGTGGTAGTGATGGTTGAGAAGGCAGCAAAACTGTGATTAACGAAACGAGCGTTTTATTGGGCGAACTTGTGCCCTCAAAAACAGGCTACACTCAAAGAAGGACAGTAGCGGCGAACGCGATCGGCGGTCGTCGAAAATCTGATGAGCGGGTCAAGCGCGTCGGCTTTTATACATCTGTCGTCGAATGTTCCAGAGCAATCGCTGGGACCCGCGTGCCTTCCACAAAGTTCCACATTATTCGCGTCTCGCACACATGCAATCAGATAACAGAAGTTGCGGCGAAAGACAGTGGATGGAACCATCGATAACATTCCAGAAACTTCTTTTACAAGCAGGCGCGTCCTGCGGTGTGCGATAACATTTGTTAGGCAGCGAGAAGTGGTCGCCCGATAAAGATAAAGAAGTACACGTGTCAATATAAAAAAAAATGAACGTCGAAGAAAATGACGAATATAAAGGGATATTCGACTGACAGGTGTATGCGCTTTAGAGATACCCATGAACTTCATCAAAACTGGGAGTTGGGAGATTTGGTGTGGTTCCACCTTAACAAAAAAGTGCGCATGGTGCTTAAAAAAGAAAGAACGAGAGAAATAATGGAAGCTTTTTACATGTTTTTGGAAGGTGACATATGCATCAGTCAACCTTCGATGCTTTGTCGCAGGCAGAAGTGCCTACCTACGGGAGTGTTTTCGGATTAGTTCTTGATTAGCCAGTCTTAGGATCGCCAAGTGTATGATACTTTCGTTTTCGTGCACGCATGAGAGGGTGCCTGTTATCCTTTCCGTGTGTTTTTCTACTTACTCTGTTTCTTTGGAAGTAAACTGTTGCGACTGAGCGCCCGTGTTTGTCGTTTCTCGCTCGTTCACGTTTTTTTTTCGCGCAGTGTCTCTTTTTTTTGTTGTTGTTGTTAAGGTGATACCTATGAAGCTGCATTGTATGTACAGGTTTTATGCCGTGATGTGCAGTCGACGAATTCTTTAACAGCATACCGCACGAGCATCGACTGGCCGGCCGCTCAGCGCCTTCTATAACATCGCTAAGCGACGAGATCTGCAGGAGTAGCGCATGCGCAACAAGTTCACTGGAAGCACAAGTTTCGTCTGCTAGGCTCTTCCCACCAGCACGACATAGCCCCTGGCACGATTAACTCGGTGCAAGCTACCCAGCTTGTCGGGGATAACGGCTTCCAGTGAACTTGGTGCGCGTGCGCTACTCGATACTCTTGCTGACGTCGTCGCTTCGCGCTGTTAGAAGGCGTTGACCAGCCGGCCAGTCTCAGCTCGCGCGGTACTGTTTAAGAATCGGTCTACTTAGCTGCTTGATTACGTAGAACCAACGTGGGCCACTGGCACCCATTCATCGGTCCAAATTCCGTACTGTATAGATTGGAGCAATAGACGGCAATCGCATGCCCGGAAATGTAGTAGCTCGCACGATATCTAATAAAATAAAAGAAGTTCAAGAAGCACGCGTAATTACACTAAGATGGGTGTGCGCTTTAGAGGCAGCCATAAGCCACCATTTTACGCACAGGCTTTGTGTCGTTGATTCATTGTCTCTTTGCGCAGAACAGAGGTGTGCTTACTGGCGCTACGCTGTCGTTTTTGGGGCGTGCCTGGAGTGCCTATCAGGCGAGAAACTGACGACGGAAGGCCGCAGCTTCATGCAACACCAGAGGTATGTAGGCACCGAAGGCTTCGGCTTAATAAGTATCTTTCGGTAAGTCAACTGCATTTAGTCACCTATTACCATCCTTCGATTGTGACGATGTGAACGTGTGATGAATGTTTCGATGGCAGTTCCACTTTTTTAACCGCACTTTTTTTAACAGGAGGTGGCAAATGCGAAGCTGCATGGGATGAATTTTTTTTATCAGAACTCTCAACGCTGGGTTCCAAATTAGCTGGACCAAGCTGATTAGCTGAAGCGAACGTTTTGTTAAGTGTCTTCTATGACTATCTAATCCCGGGTCGCGTGGAGTAGAAATTGTCTCGATTATGCTGTTTCTTCGAAATTCCGGTTTTGTTGTGGTCTCTTGAGAGACGAGCGCCTTTAAATGGCACCGGCTGCTCCGTTTTACCGCAGAGTTACTCTACATACCGAAAATGAAAGCACTGGGACCAATTGCAGAAGGAAGGTTACAGAACGAAAATTCTCACAAAACAGTCTGAATCTTAATATGAACAACAGTGGTCGAACAAAGAGATTTCTGCTGAGCTGGTATTTCGACAAAGCGACTTTTCTTTGTCACAGCCCCGATGAAGACAAGTTGAAACGTATGCAGGGTGCCTTCACACGTTCAAGCGCAGGGCATGCGTACGATGCCTTCCTAGCTGAAACGTTGACTACAGAGACATCTGTTACTGATTCTTTCAAGTCTCAATTTTCCTGTGCCCTTCTATCTTCGGATTTCCAGAGCTCAAAGTTGAATAATACAAACGCGCGAAAGACAGGCAGGTCTTTAGATCCAACTAGTGCGCGATAAGCTCTGCGCACGTAGTCTAGGTTGGGCCTGAGCAGACACCAACCAGAAGTTTACTGCGCACTCTGCTTTAAAGTTCCGGTTGGCGTAACTTCTGGCTCATTAATCTACCTTCGCCATAAGCAAACCCAAAAATAATCGTGGCCTTAATTGCTAACCCAGTCAAACTCGTAGACACAAATAAAACTAAAACAAAAACAGTCTAATGGAGATGGCGCTTGCTCGTCCTTGCACGATCGTGAAATACGGCTTGCTCTTCCACATGATGGCAAGGGGCGTAAATAACCGTTTCAGAATTGGCTGTGAACGCAAACAAGCTGAGTGTTTCATGGCCCAACGTGACCCCTTTCTAGCGCAGCCCCAGGTGTAGGAGCGGGTGCTACGTCGCATATCAAGGATATTCGATTAATTGCGTTCCTCTGATGAGCGCTGAGCTTGGAGAAGCATCGATTGCATATACGTGTTGCGAGCACATAGAAAACAAAAAAATAAGCAGTCGTGTCGCCGGTGCTTTACCATCAGGACTTCAATGCGCTTTTATATCGCTTTCATTACGCTACAATCGCATGGCTACGTACTGAGGCAGTGTTTGCCATATAGACTACGAGGTTAACCGAAGGTTAAGGACACGTAGGACATGAACGTTTTACGGCTTATGCGAATCCCACAGAATGGTATCGAGTGAATGAAAAATGACTTGCCTGAAGGAAAGTCGGGAGCGACTTTTCTTACTCAGCGTTTGCACTTTCATACTGCATCTTTTACGTTGATGTGAAAGGCATTAACGCCAATCACGTGGTACCTGCTGCAAGCGTCTAACAGTCTAGCTCCAAAGCGTTAGTTTGTAGGCTTGACACCCGGGTGTTATAGGGTTGCTTCGCAACCACGGCCTTTTGAAAAAACGCCATGGTTAATAAATCCAGGTATACAACCAAACGTAAACACACAGCGCACTGCTACGAAGTCTTGCTCCTTCATCCAGGGCTAGCTTTGGATGCCATGAGATCGATAAACTCTTGCATTAGCCCAGATTTGAACATAGAGAAAGGAGAGAAAATGCAGGGAGGTTGACATCAGTCTTGAAATACTGCGTGCGCTAAACGGGGAGAAAGACGCTTTAGCCTGCTCTGTCAGATCAATCTTTTCCAAGATTAACTGCACGTCAACCGATAAACGTAGTGAGTCACGTAGTAGCGACGGTGAATAATACAGCGGCGAATCTTTGAATGACGGCACTAACTTTTATTGGGCGAACTTGTGCCCACAAAAGCAAGGTACACTCAAAGCACAGCGATAGCGGTGAACACGGTCGGCGATAGTCGAAATCTGGGCCGGTATTCTGTAGCGATGCCTTTTCAGATTCTATGCATTTTCAGGCTTTTCGCGCTTGGCCACTGGTCAGAGCGACGGTCTGCCCACATTATCAACGCGATCAAGCGGCCGTGTGTGGTGGATGATAAGAATAGCATAGAATAAGACATAAGGCATCGCTACAAAATAGCGGCCCTGGTGTGCCGGTCAAGCGCGTCGGAATTTTATACACGAGCCATCGAATGTTGCGGAGTAGTCGCTGGTGTCCACGTGTTTTCCAGAAAGTTCTACACCATTCATGTCGCGCATACGTGCAGTCAGATTACACAAGGTTCGGTGACAACAGACAGCAGATAGAACCATCGATAACATTCCAGAAACTTCCGATACATGCAGTCGTGTCGCGCGCTTAGCGATAACATTTGTTAGACGGTGAAAAGCGCTCACCCGAAGAAGATGAACAAGAGCTCGTTTGAAGTGAATGCTAAATTTCTGTTCCTGAAGCTTACGTTCGAACGACTGCACCCATGAAGTCAAGTTGTTCTACGAAATTTTATTGTTTTTGCTCAGTTGTGATTTTTCCTTCAAGGAATAAGTAGCAATAGCGTGAATTTTTGTTGATTTACGAATGTCTCAAAGTAACTTACATTCTTAAGCACCTCTCCAGTCACCGGACGGGATAGGTCTGTGAAGTCACGTTGAGCTGGGTTTGTAGTCGCAACTCGCAAGGGTACGTCGAAACCAAGCTTTCAGTTTAGCGTTCCCTCTTAAGGTACAGCAGGCTTTTTTCTTTTCTTGTTTTCGAATTCTAGGAGCACATATATGCGCCTTCAAAAAGGTTGGTCCACCGAACGTAACTGCAGTGCAAGTAAGCTGAAGCTAACCTCGAAGTTGTGTTTCTCATGTTCTTTATATATATATATATATATATATATATATATATATATATATAATGCAATCTAAAAAAAAGAAAATGAAAACGTATATGCAACTTAAAAAAAAAAAAAAGGAAATTTGGGCACTAAGAATAGGCTACGTATCACGAATTTATCTACGGCCTGACCAAAGCGGCAGTACGTCCTTCTCCCCCGTTCCCCACTGTAGGGTAGTATTTTCCCTTCTAGTTATTCCCCCTCTCTGCCTTTCTCTTTCGCTTGCTTAAAGAGGATAACTTCTATAAGCCACATCTGCGTTTGTTTTATGAGGTCGACCTGCTGCCATCGCACGCCGTTGCGGCAACCCGTTAGAATAAAAGCGCACGCTCGGGGGTAAGCTCCAATGGTAAAGCTTTCGGAGCGAACGCAACCCGATAACGGCACAGTTGCGCATGCATCCTTGAATGCTAAGCGGCACTCTTCCATGTCCGAGTTTTCGCGCACGACTGGCAAAGTAAATCTTACGCCGGGGGGCGAGCCAATCGAATGCCGATCCGCTCGTTGGGCACATCGACTCCTCCGCCCCCCTCGGTCCTGATGTACGCCAAAGTAATTATCGCTCGCCGGTGAAAAGACGCACGGGAAGCTGGAATCCACGAAACAGAGGTGCGTGGAAGGGGGTAGGGTCACTTGCAGGAATGCGCGAGAAGACGTCGGCCGTGCGTAAGACGCGTCGCCGCGTCGATTACGGAGCGGCGATTGCGCATCTCGATGCAGGCACGTCGATTACGGAACGCTCGTACGCGAAACTGCGCTTTAATTGTCGCGCGCACGTGGCGGGCCAGCGGTGGGCCACCGTCCAGACCGCCCCGCTTTCTCCTTTCCCTGGGTTCGCCACGTGTTATGTCTCGCGGGGTCCGGAGGTGCAATCGGCAGCCCATTCCGTGAGGTCCCGTGTGCATACCGTGACGGCAAGTACCACGACGATTTGTATAAATCGGACGTAAGCGCCCGCGGCCCATATCGCCCGCGAAGGTGGTCGTGAGCTGCCTTTCAATGCGATTGCTCGATTATTTGGTGCTCCGTTGAAAATCGACGCGAGCTTTCCTTAAGCCATTCATCCACGAAAGTAGCAATGCAAAGCGCGGGTGCCTCGAGTTATCGAAAGGCCGTCCACGACCCGCAGTATGTTAAAATACGAACTGGCGGCCGCCACGTGAGGTCACGATGACCATTTTTTCTTTTTTTCTTTTGATTTGGTCGAATAATCCGGCGACCCTCGCGCGTGTAAATCGGTTGATGGCAACTACGAGAAACGCTGTTCCTCCGAGCAATCGCGCCTTGACGGATCGCGTAACGACCACGTTCGCCTCCAAGCAGGATGAGGTCTCTTAAACACAAGGGCAAACAGATCAGCTTGCTCTAGAACTTGGCTTGCGCTTTGATTATATTAGAGAGATTGCACGGATCGTGGAGTGATCAACACATGGCAAACGTGGAAAGCTTCGGCCTAAAGCCAATGCTTCGCAATGGGGACCCGCTGCCGCCATGGCAACACGCATATTACCAATATACCCATAGAAAGTTTACTGTGCGTATAGCATTCATAGAGAATCCGGTGGTTGACATAGTCCAAGCCTCCAATGAGTTAATGCTGCGTCCCTTGTTCTTATTTCTTAATGTCTCGAGACCGAGGCAGTCACGTAGTAGCTGCCTGATCATGGGACGGGCGCCACGCGAACTTCATGTCACCGGCGAAGAAGATTCGTCCGGTTGTCTTGCTTCATCGTATCCTATCTCGAAAAAAAAAAGACCATGTTGACTGCTGACTTCCCGTCTTTCTGAACCAACGTCCAATTTCAACGTTCACCCTGCTACCCCTGTGTACGCCGAACTGGATACGTTTCGCTCTGACTCTTCCGTGCCCTCACCTACACCTGAACGCTTAGTTTCAATGACCTGACAGTTCACTGAGAGGGACTAAGAGGCGCGGAAAAATCCGCTCCCCGCGGCTTTGCTCGCCAAACCCAGCTGAAGACTTCAGAGTGGAGAGTGGCTCTGATGCCCTTTGGCGGCTCATCACTGCTGCTTCCTTTGTTTGCATACGCGGAAATCACGCAAATGTACAACAAAAAAAAAAAGAAGAAAGGAAATAGGGAAAAGAGAGAGAGGGGAAAGGATGCATAGAAAGGCAGGGAGGTTAACCAGAGGCAGTTCCGGTTGGCTACCCTGTACTGGGAAAGGATCAAGGGGGATAAAAAGAGAAAGAGAGTGGAAGGGGGAGATAGAGAAAAAGAGAGACGAGCACGAACAAACCGCGTATACTGCAGAGCGGTAGGGGTCGGCGTTCTTAAAATCTATCGTGAAGCCCCGTCGACCGCTGGAACCTTAATAACGCGAGTAAGGCCGTCAGCGCAAATGTTCTTTCGGAGTACTAACCTAAAGCTTTGAGTTCTGATAGTGGACGCTTCTCCAACTGGTCCAGTACTCTGCACATCACTTGTCTCTGGGCGCTATATCACAGGCAGACACAAATAATAAGTGCGAGCGTGTAATCGCTTTTGCATGTGTCGCACGTGGGGCTGTTGGCTATTTCAATAAGGAAAGCATATGAGTTCCTAAATGCAACGCTTAGCCACAGAGGGTACAGCATGGTCTGTTCGCGTCGTGGTAACCCAGGCGGTAGGTGCATCCGTATGTCCGGAGACAACGAACGCGGCGATTGGTGTCCCGTGAATGTACTTTGCCCTTGTGGGATTCGATATAGTGAAAAGATACAGTTTCGACTGCACAGTCATGGCATCACATTTTAACGGCTCTCTGTAAAAAGCGCTAACTGCACGCTACGTATTTCTTAATCAGTAGCAAGCTCTGCGCCGGGCTCAGACATTATGAAAAACTGGTTTGCTTTACCACACTGCTTTACTGTATCGGCACTTCAGTTCAGCATCGTCAGCTTCTATTGTGCTAGCGAACGCTGTATGAGGCCTGAACGGCGGCTCTCCAGAAAAAAAAGAACTCGATGCGTCTGTGCTGGCAGGCGAAAGAGAAAGACGCTCGAGAGGTGCATCGCGTGTGGCCACGGATGTCGCGTCACGTCAGCGAAACAGAAAAGACAAGTCAGCAACGCACAGCAGACCGCGTCAGGGAAGCCACGTGTTCCGTAACGGCTGGCAGGAGGAGCGACCTCTGAGTAATCGAGTTGAACCTCGGATCCGCAAGTTCCGCTTCACCCTTTCGCCTCGTACACCGGGTACACGCGTCGTGTGCCTGCAGTTCCGTACAACAGAGCGGACTCTGCTGTGAGCCTGGTTGGCTCGAAGATAGCGTGCGCACTACTCTTCCGCGCTTTCCCAAAGCTGTGTTACAGTGCTGGCTGTTTATGGTACTCCACCCAATTTTCGCGGGCCCCGTCTTAGGTATTGTCGTCATGTTTGTCACGCTTTGTTCTCACAAGAAGCTGTCGCATTAGAAAACAAGGATCCGAAACCTGGTCTGCGACGCGTGAGAGTCCTTCTCTCGTGGTGAAGTTACCATCGTCGTCGTCGTGGCCGCCATAGTCGTTTCGTCTTCGTTGTTCTTTTAATCGTCGTCATCATCGACGTCATTCCCTCGTCACCGTTGTTATCGCCGTCGTGCCGTCGTCACCGTCATCCCCTCGAGGGCGCTGTCATCGTTCCTTTGTCGTCATTATCTTATTGTATTTCTTGGTTCAGCCACCACTGTCTCCGTGACACTTGAGGCTTTCATCGGTGTAGCACGACCAGGTCATCGTTAAGTGTGCTCAATGCTCGGCCAGTGGATCCTCTCCTCTGCGCACCGACGTTTTCTCCAGGACTGGAATTTTGCATCGAAAACAAAGATAGTGAAAAAGAGCAGCAATGCTTGGCTGAAGAGCCACCGGTATATTAGTGACGCTCCTTGTCTACAGGCAGGGATCGTTATTGCGGTGTTGCACACAAGCATTCTTTTGGCAGTATCGTTTTCACTGTGCACCTAATCTGCCGTTAAAGAGCGGCGGTGACAGCAGTGCGTTTTGGTTCGCAAGAAGACCAAAGAAACTTCTGCTGTGAACCCCGAGAAACCATTAGTGGCCAATGGATGTGCTTTCAACTGGAAGGAATGGGCAACGAGCTTCTTTAACTGCTTTGACCAGTCTGCGCCTCGACGAACCGTAGTATACGACCAGTCCGGCAACGTGAAGAGTATTGCGTACTAAATTACACAAGGAAGAGAAGAATAGACGCTAGCCAACCAGCGGAAATCGCTGTCATACACTTTCCCGCTACAACCCGACACTAAGACGCAAAGAGAGCAGTAAGCCACAAGTGAGAATATGGGGCAGACGACAGACTCTGGTTGACAAAAACGAGCTACGCGAAGTATACCCACATGCCGCACAATATTTACACCGACAGAGGAGCTCTGTCGACGTAACCGAGAATACGCTGCATAGGTTCGTGTATTCGTACGGCCGCACATTCGTATTCCTAGGTTCGTATGGTCTCAAGCCGATATCTCGTATAAATCCAATCTACAATCGCGATGTTCGTATCAGCTCTTTGCGCTAAAGTCTATAAATAATTGTTTCTTTGCGGGTCACGCTTGTTCGTTGCCCTTAGTCATGTTTCCACGCGAATGAGATGTTTAACTTTATGACTATAGGGCTTCAGTGTGTCATCCCGCCATAATCCTTACGCGAACGTTGGCTTTTCAACTTCCGTCTGAAATAAGCCAAAACCGCAAAATGTGACATTTGTCAAATACAGCTTTACTCGCGAGAAATATTTAGATTAAAATAGTCCAATTTTGGGGTCTTACGTGTCGAAACCCACGATATGATTAAGGGACACGCCGTAGTGAGACACTATGGATCGATTTCGACCACCTGGGGTTCTTTAACGCGCACCCAATGTGCGGTATACACGGGCGTTCTTGCATTTTGCCTCGATCGAAATGGGGCCGGCGCGGCCGGAATTGTATCCCACGCCCTTGGGTTTAGTAGCGCAACACCAAAGCCAATATACAACCCTGTCGGGTGAAGGAAAAATCTACTATGACAACGCCATAGTGTTATGGGCCCCGTGCCGCAGAAAATCCGGCGCCGGTGTCAGCGTCCCGCGTCCGGCGTGGCACGTTGATTCGGCAAAAGGAATTTCGTTCCTGATTCCTAACCACGCATACTCAACCATTCTTCCACCACCAAAGTTGCTCATACCTTGTTTTTCATTCTTTACAAAGTTATTCCTCGGGATTTTGAGAATGGCAATCAACAAACAAGTTTAATGAAAAAAAAAAAAACACCGACAGCGCATATCCTTTATGTTCGCTCTTCTCAGAGTGAAACATTAAAAGCGCGAAACAATAGCAGGAGATAGAACCAGGCAAGAGGTCGCGTTTCTAGCGGAAAGCTTGCCTTCGTGCATAGCGTTCGCCGCCAGCGTTTCCCGGTAAACGTTAAGGTTACATAATCTGCATTTGCCGGGACGCTTGAAAAGCAGTCGGGGGATCTTTGAATGCTATCGCGTTCCACTCTTAAAGGCGAAGCTTAAGCGTCCTCCAATTTTTCCGGATTAAGGGACACATACAAAATATAAAAAGGTCGCATGTTATACCCCGGAAAATTGGCTATGCAACGTGTAATCCGACAAACTACTAACGATGTATAACCGAAAAATGATTAATTCTATGTCACATATCTTTTTCCGAGATTTCCTTTTTCTTTTCCGAAGCAACCAGAGCAGAAACAATCCAGGGAAATTTGTCATGAAAAAAAAAGACAGGTCATAGGAATTTCATGAAGTGAAGTGATGCTTTGCGTAAATGTGCACACTGTGGTTTATGGAGCCATGGAAAATATGAAGTTAAACGCCATCGTTCTCTAGACCACGTAATCACCATCGGACAAGTCACCACCGGCTTGTGACGTCACACGAGCGCTTGCTCTCTGGCTTCAGTCAATCGCAAGAGCGTATGAAATGATAACGGTGCCGGCCAACGCCAAATGTTTGCTATCGAACGACAAAAATTGTTGTCGATCCGTCCGTGAAACTAACCGCTCCCGTGATAGTTTCCTCATCTACGCTTCACGTAACATCACGGCGCCTACCAAGGACGTCGTGGATTGTATGCGATGTCCTACTTTGGATATACATTGGTTACTGGCCGCCTTGCATGATGTCAGGTCACGTGATTCGCAGGCCTGCCGCTTACTCAAGGCAGGAGGATCGAGCGGCTGGTGAAACAGATTGTTTGGTACAGGGTGCTAAAATAGAAGCACACACACACACACACACACACACACACACACACACACACACACACACACACACACACACACACATATATATATATATATATATATATATATATATATATATATATATATATATATATATAGACAAAGAGAGAGAGAGAGAGATCTTAAGCGGCCGTGCTTTTTCTCCTTCTCGTTTCAAGTCTACTAGTCATGGAATACACATTATAGCCTGCTGTTCTTTACAGCTTTCATTTCCCCTTCCCCCAGTGCAGGGTAGCACACCAGAATCTCATTATCTCTCTCTTCTTAGAGCCCGCTCTAAAGCCTTGCATCCGAGAGATCAACATTGCCTTTCACTGTTTGGAGTGGCGCTACTAGCCTTGCAAACATAAGAGACAGGATGAAATTCGCCCTGTGCTGAATACTGAATAAGAAACATCATTTTCACTAGGCGCATCCAAGTTCTACGCAGGCTGCACTCAACTGAGCGCACGGTCTCGGCGTCCGCGGCATCCGCGCCGGAACCGACTCGCGTCGGCGTTCGCCGCATGACGCACCGAAGAAGGTCGCCGTCCCACTTCGGCGCGCTGACAATCCGCGACGCGCTCACCGCCCGTGTGTGCGCTTTCTGCAGCGGCGGCGGCGGGCGCGGGCACGTGCTAAGTACGGATCCATCTCGCGCCCAGAGACTTCCGCTTTGTGACCCCCACGCCGTCTCTCTTCCTAGCGCGCCGTTCGCCCCGGGAAGCTGCGCCGCATTGCCGCCCGAGCGCGCGCGGCGCTGAGGTTTCCGCAAACTTGTGACTCGGCGAAGTGAGATCCCCGCACGCTTACTGGAGCTGCTGGCCGTGTGACTTTGAGCGCGACTGAACAAACGCATGGCGAAGCGTACGCAGACGAGTAATGTCCGTGGTGTGGCGAAAAGCCTAGGTTGCCCCAGAAGACCTCCACAAGCGAACACGCGCAAGTTTACAAAACAAGACCTTCAAAGGCAGTGGGAGGCATGCCTTGCGGGCGAGGAACAGGACAGCCAGCTGGCTCCCCTGGACAAAGCCCAGCGAGCTGCTCAAGCTAGTGGGGCTCTGGCTAGGGGTTTCACCCACATTTTCTATATTTTTTTTGCCTTTTATCAATAAAGCTTTACTCTCTGTCTCTCTCTCTCTCTCTCTCTCTCTCTCTCTCTCTCTCTCTCGCTATGAGAAATTCAGCATTGTCCGTTATAGATACGCCACTAACGTTGTTATTCTTCTGGTTTATAATTCAGAAGAAGATATTAGGCTAGAATCGTTGATAAGCGCAAATGTCAGCCAATCCTGTTGCTAGAAATTCCATTAGCGAAACAGCCTGCCAATGGCCAAGAACCTTTATGCCAAATTGATTGTACGGAATCCCGCAAGGTGAAGGAACGTTAATGACAGGAAAAATTGTCATCTAAACAAGTGTAGCCAGAAGAGAGAGAGAGAGAGGGAGGGGGGGGGAATTATAAGTGAAAGGCATGCTACGAAGGAAACCCATACGGGTTTATCAGAAAGAAATCTTCGCAGTTGAGGAAAGATCCCGGACTAGGACGATATTTTCCTCAGTGTTCCTGTGCTTTCAGTTGTTAATAAATTCGCCATCGCGGTGCGATCTACTAGCCTCCCTGTTAGTTCAGATGGCAGAGAGACTACCCCGGATGGGCGTTGGTTCCAGGTTTGTATCGTGGACGAGCACGAATTTTTTCTTCAACTGGAAACCTTGCTTTCTCAGAAACCCGTTCGGGTTTGCTTTGTAGCTGCGCGCAGCATTCGGATGCATGATAGCTTTGCCTTTCAAGAGCACTTCTGAAAAAAATAAAGAAAACTGTGTGAATTCCTCTTTGTAAAAATTGTTTCTAGTCTGCACTCTCTTTGCATTGATTGATTGTTCGATTGAGACGTTGAAGTGAAGGGGTTTTGAAAGCATTTTGACCACCTGTTGCTCCTTGACATGCATCTAAAGCCTGGTACATGAGCGTTACTACATTTCGCCGTAATCTAAACGCGGCAGCTGCTCTAGGGTATCGAACCCACGACCTCATGAACCCACGACCTCAAGAGAACTTCACACCTGAGCCACCGCTGCAGGTCCTTTGTCTTATAAGCTTTGTTCCGTTTATTCGCGCTGTTCGTTCTTGAGCCAGCAATGCGCCAAGCGGCCTATTTCAGCCCTCTTTTCAAGCCAAGAAAACCCAGAAGCGTGATATTTTCCTGCGGTTCGATCATTTATGGACGACACATTAATGGGGGATTTCAGCAACACTGCAGCATATTCGCTGCAGCACCCGCAGCACGGATGCCCTCCTCGATGCCGACAAGCAGGCCCCCCGCGAGGCGCCGACACGATAGGCGCTCGATATCGTGTTTCCGGCCAGGTTAACGCGATACCCCGTTTCTTTGTGCTGCGTTGTTGTCCCGCAGCTCGCGTTTCAAGTGCACTGCCAGGAAGCAATTAGTTTCTCGGCTGGAGATCGCGGTCCGGTCTGTGCCGTTCCCCTCCGCTGTCCGAGCTCGCGGCTCGTATCTCATTGTGGTCGCCTGTGCTTGCGCACATCCCCTCGTCACGACTTTGACTTTTCGCCTTCAAGTTCCGTGAGGCTCAGCTGCGCGTCGTAAAAGGCTCCGAAGCAGAGAAACAAAACGCCGCCGCGCGAGGAGGCACCGGCAGTGCGTGATTTGTGACACGATAAGTACGCGCGTAAAGCGCGCTTCTCCTTAGCGCGGGCATCCTGGCGGAAATGGGCTCGCGCGCATTAATCATTCGTACAGCTGCTGCGAAAGCAACGGATGAAAAACTGCGGAAGGTTCGAAACTCTGTGGCTACGCTTGTGACGCAATCTCGACGTCTGGTGGAACCACGTATTACTTTCTTCGCTGTTTTGCACAATCCACCGACTGGACATCGGTGCGTTTCGCAAGTATGCGCATCGTGCTAGTGTGCGCGTTTCGGTTGTGCTTTGATATGTGTCGCACTCAAATAGCTATGATCCAATGGCGTAGCCAGACATTTACTTCAAGTGGGGGGAGGGGGTATGAGGGAGGGGGGGGGGGGGGGCTGGGCAGGCTCCATACTAACGCAATATTTTCGGCGGTGCAGACGTGCACGCCCGGCGTGCCACCCCTTGGCTACGCCCCTGCTATGCTCTTTAATATGCATATTTTGATACTACTTCTTGTCATTGCAGCGTAGCAAACTCGACGTGCGTATATTTAATCTCCCCACCTTTCCTTTTCTCTCTCTCGTCAATGAATTATTTTTGTTAGCAGCGTGAATCCAAAACATTGGCAATGTAAAACCAAAGTGAAATGAGTATATAGCCAGCATCGACCTAGATGTCAACGTCTCCAAAACATACATTCAGTTTTAAAAAGTGCCTAGTGAATTTTGGCGCAAACCTTATGAACCTACCGAGGAAATCGGGCGAAAATGCAGCAGTGTCTGAGGCGTTGTTTTGAAGGTGTTGCACTAAAGGCTCTCCAAGTTTCTTTCAATGTCGTTGTACCAGTTACCTGCTGTAATTGTGCTCGAGGTGAAGTTTGTTACTGTGCTTCTCCCAGCTCTCATTTCTTTTTGCACAATTCCACTAATTTGCGCCTTCTTAAGACATCTTTTTTCTTTCTTACGTTATCACTTTTGCTTTGTTAATATCACTTTTGCTTCTCTGTAAGATTCTACTGTCTAAATTAATTTCAGGATCTCGAGATATAACCACCGATCGTTGTTTTCAGTAAATAGCTAACTTTTTATTGTTGCCACGCTACTAATTCTATAGCATTTCTCTTCCCATTTCCAAACTCACGAGAATTAGCAGGCACTGTTTTAGACACAATGAGCAACAATATCCATTCTTCATTAAAAGGCCTGGCACTCTACTATTTCAACCCTATTGCGTGTTATCAGCTGCCTATCTTCTCCTCCCTGCTAGGCGCAGTTCTCGTTCATTCGAACCATCTGGCACCGTAAGGCAAAGAAAATAATTCTGAAGGCATCCATGCCATCGAGTATGTCTACCCTAAAGTCCGTGCATCAGTACAAGCTGCGTGCTAAATAGTTCATTTCACAGGGTTAATTCTACCAGAAATTCCCCTGTCTTGAACAGGCAAGCTTAATTTATTATATTTAAAAATATCCCCTCGCCAAATGTAATTTATGATGTGAGACTTAGGATATCCTTGCCAATGTCGTTATCAACAGAATCCTGCGCGCTGGGACACTGCGCAACACAACACAGCTGCGTACAGTTTCTCATGCCTCAGAAATTTGTCACCAAAGCCGGCGTCATCTATGACATTGTCATTGCTATCCCGAACGCGGACCTCCCGATGCTTATAAAGCAAGCTACCGAAGGTGTTCACATCATTCGCGTCGGTCGCCCCGGGAACCGAGGCTGTTTAAGGGAGAGAGTTGGACTAGCTGGAATTGGGGCAACGATATGTCCCAGCGCATAATAAAAGAAAAAAAAAGTGCAGAGATAGAAGGACGACGACGGAAAAAGTAGAGCGCCGGACCTAAACACAAGCTATGTCAAGGTCATATTTAAAGGGCCCCTCACCAGGTCTGGCCATTTTCAACTGACAAGTGCAGTACATACAATGCACGCTAATGAACGTGTCTGCTAAGTATTACATCTGTACGCACGACGGAAAGACCTTAAATTTCAAACCAAACGCCGCTTGTCCTTCTCGTCGCCGGTGCCACGCTCCCAGTCGGAGAATCCACATCAATCGCATAAGTGCGCCTACGTACATGGAAGTGCTGTGACGTCATTCACAGTGGCATTTGGCTTCGATAATTATTCGAGGCAAGATCAGTTATTTGTTTAATCTGTTGTTTCAGTAAATGAATTAAATATTAGAAAAATAATAAAATATGCAAACCTTATGTCGGCGAGTTTTCGTCTTATTTTGAACCGCAGCAAGGAAAATGTACTTCCGTTTCGTTTGCTTGTTCCCACCTCGTGCAGTCGCGCCCGCAGACAAGGAAACTATGTCATTTTCTACCGCGTTCCAGCGCCGCGATCATGCTCTTTCATCCTCTCGCTCCTGCCTCAGTGCTCGTGATCGTGGCGCTGACATGCCGCTAATCAGGTGTTCTCGTGCGGAGCGCTCAAAAGCGGTCGCTGCGCAAAACGAGACAAACACCACAGCTCGAGCACGACAGAGAGAGAGAGAAAAAGAGAAGGCGCGCCAGTGACGTATTCGTCACGCACACCTACGGCTCCGTTTTGGGAGAACGCAGGGAAAGAATTTCGCCTGCGGAGGATCGACGGATCAAGTGGAGAGTGTCTATGTTGGAAGTCACACCCGCTTCCTGAAATCATGGCTTCACAGCACTTCAAATATTTCTATGTCTGCTATTATTGAACTAATTTGAAAAATTATTGCGGTAGAGCACTCGCTAGAGGGCACGTAACAACTTCCAACGTATAGCCAAAATTTGCTATGTGCCCTGGCGAGGGGCCCTTTAGGGGCGACTGCATCGCCGCTTATATTATAGTCGGCCACTCCCCAACATATTTTGCTCACGTATTCCAAGATCACTAAAGTGCCACAAACTCCTCAAGGCTAGGCAGGTGAAAGTCGTGTGTATACAAGTTCTGTTGTGTGTTCCCTGTGTGCTTGAAAGCGCGCAGAAGACACCTGCCGTGAAACCTTTTGCTAGTGCGCGAACTACCGTGGTCCTCATGATCCCACTTCCAAAGATTACACTTCAATGAAGAACCAGTTTCCTACTTTCGATGGAGCGGTCAGAAAAATTTTGACCCACAGGGAGACCACTGAAATTTTCTAGCATCGTCGACGTCAGCATCGATGGTCTTCCAGGCAGGCTATAGCACTCAGCGCATTTGCTACCACACTAGCGCCGCATACAGCCGAAGTTGACGACAAGATGGAGATAGAAGCCGGCAAGCCTCACTGTTCAAATTAGGAGGGGCCTACATTGTTGCATGCACAGATTGGCGAGGAGCCGCAGTATGCGGCCCCTACTCTGACACGCACAATACACCTGCTAATCAGCTTCCAGTTGCAGACAGACAAGTCACACCCATGCTACGGTAATTATTCGTCGTTATTCGTGTGCTTTCCAACAACCAGCGCAGTGCGTCTGTTCAAAGTGTAATACATATATACTCGGTAAACTGCAAGCATCGACTGAGTCGATTGATGTTCCAAAGTACAATCGTTTCGTGTCAAAAGCCGCCTCACTGTTTGTCGGCACATAAAGTGGTGCGCTTTCTTTGAACTACTGCCTCTGCGAACCACTATACACTTCATGGTATATTTTCTTTATTTCGCACCTTTGTTCAGCTCGCCCTCCATGTCGTACTGCCTCTCTTTTCTCATCATTTATCCTTCCTTTTTATTTTTCTCCAGTGCAGGGTAGCAAACTGGATATTGTCGTCTGGTTAGCCTCCTTGCGTTTCCAAGAATAATTTTTTTCTCTAGCTCTCGTCCGTGCGTTTATTCTCCGCTGTATGTATACACCCCTGTTCATAAAGCCGCAACTGTTGCATTGTATGAATCCCATAGTGTATACAACCTTGATCCTTAGCAGTAATACAGATTGCCGACAAGTACGATGCAAAGCACATGCGTATTTGTGAACATTGGGCAAGTTTCGCTCGCATGTTCCAAGGGCTAGAGTTCTGCGATCCCCGTGGGGATGTCGCCATGGGCTGATCACTGGGAGAAATTTCGAACACGCATTTCGTTCTTCGAAAGCGCGCAATCGCTTCTCGTTATTCCTAATCGTGCGTAGATGCGCAAAAGGTTTCGACAGCGCGAGCGCCGTTCATTCTCGAATCCCTGGCCTACATGCCGCCTTTCCACCACAACGAATTCGACCCAACTCTCCGCTGCATTTATTTTTAATGTTCTTATCTGCACTCGACTCGTCTCACCACTTCCAGTTTTTAGCGGCCACTTCACAGACCGACCCCGCGGAAAGGTCGAACGGCAGCCGAGCACATTGAGACTGAGGGGCTTCTTATGCGTGCAATTCAGAAATAAAAAAAGAAATAGCACGAGCTATTGGTTTGAGAAAGTAAGAGAGCTCAATGCTCGCATCTCAATTCGTTGTTAGACGGGTTTCTCCACTCGGTGCTTCAATTACTCTATCTCCCTGGCTAGTTGCTAATCCACTTACCCAAATTCATCTACTTGTGTGGATGAGTCTTAGGACGTTACTAGCAGCCGGCATGCGTCGGCAAGGGTGGCGCGCGGTTGGTTCGTTTTGCTATTGCCAAGATCGCGCCAGATGGAGGTGTGACATAGATATGGGCCTCACACGTGCCCAAGCACAGATATGGAGGACGAGGACACACACACACACACACACACACACACACACACACACACGCACACGCACACGCACACGCACACGCACGCACACACACGCGCGCGCGCGCGCACAAACACTCGCAAACATACATATGCACCCGGGCGCGCGCGCGCGTACACACACACAAACATACAAATAAACACTCGTAAACATACATACGCACCAGCGCACGCGCACACTCACGCACAAGCACGAATGTAAAGGGACACAAAAACACTCACGCGGTCAGTGGTAATATGCGCGCAATGACACGCGCTCGAACGCGGACACATGCATGTAGTGAATTCGCTGCAACTTCGGACCACCTTCAAGCCTGCATAATTTTTCGCCGGACTAGCACGTGCTTGGATCGCGCCGAACGTTCAACATGTGCACCACCGACGTGTGCGCAATCGTTGCGAAAAGCGCACCGCCGGTTGTACACAGCCGCGGTGCATGCGTCCTCCGGCATGCCGGGGATCTGCTCCCAACCCGCACTCGCCGACGGGCACGCGCGACCGACGGAGCCTCGCTTCCCGTAACGAGGATAATCGGCCGCCATTAGGCGTCCTTGTTGCTGCGGTGGCCGCGGGATTATCGCGCCGCCTTAATTTTGGACCAACGAGGCCGAACGTGTGCGCTTGGATGCCGTGGGCTCGATGCGGATTTAGGAGGAATTAAGGCGCAGAGTCCACGGCCCTGTTTCAACGCGCAAAGAATATGTCATGTCTTGGAAACTCTAATCTTCCATCTCTTCTGAAAACGGACACATTCCAGAGGGTTGCTCCTGGGTATAGCTTGAATTGAATGTTTGCTGTTTGTTTCAGTGCTCTCTATATTTTTTTTTCTCTCCAGTTGTTGCTGCTATGCAGTAGTATCTCGTTCCACACTTGCGCTCTACGAGTTGCTCGAGTGCCGTGCGTGAATACCGATGGATAATTTCAATTTTGTTTCTCTTACGAAACGCGGAGTGCCGTCGTCCCTGGAAACGGAATTTTATCTCTCCGATAATGCTGTCTTTGCGAAGCGGCCACTTGAGATGGTGATTGGTGGCAAGATTGTACGCCAGACGTTGAAGTTACCATGACTCGCATGTCACGCATATTCGTGACGGTGATGTGAAACCGGCTACATGTAAACCTGCAAACAGGTCTAGCTTTGCCTTTCTTTCTTATTTGTTTTTCTTTCTTTTTTGCTCAGCATGCAAACAAACGTATGAAGAGCAGCTAAACGTACAGTGAAATTATAGCCGACCCACAGCCACATAGGGCTACACGGACACCCCATGCCGCATAATGATGCCGAGAATTTAGTAAAAAAAATACACGCGAGCACGCAAATGAAGAAGAAAAATGTATTTTTTTTTTAACGCTCGTAAAATAAAAATGACGGGCTTAAACTGCTTTCAAGGACTTTGTGAAATTCCGCCAAACTCGTTTACCGCATGTTTGAGAATATCCCCATCCACACACCAGGGAAGAAAGTCCACTGAATATTATGCATTCAAGAATACCAGTATATTAAGCTGGCTAGCTGGTTGGCCTGTGGCTTGGTTGGCTTGCTTGCTGGCTGGCTCACTAACTGTGAGATAAATGACTAACGCAAAGACGCATTTCTTCGCTACACATCATTCGTGCACGTAGCACAAAAGTTCCGTTTGGAATATGGAACTTCCCCTAAGCATTTGACCTCGCTCCGTCATTTTTCTCACGCTTGTGTACTGACATATAGGAAAACAGTCTGCTACTCGCCGTCTATAATTCTTTTTTCTCTCAGTTAAAAAAACAAATAAAAGAAAGAATTTCCGCGGTGCTTCCGAAGCCGGCGCAGAAACAAAACGGGGACCCGAAGACAGAGTGGAGAGAGACGGCCGGGGCATCTCGAGACGAGGAAGCAATGCGCCGGCAACTTCTCAAACCTGTTCATTCGTCTCCGAAGCCAGACGGGTCAGCGGATTCTCCTGGGGCGTCCGGTCGGTCGGACACACACGATCCCGACGACGACTCGAGACAAAAGAAGAAAAAAAAACCTGCGCCGCACGGAGGTCTTCAATGAAAGTTGTTTGGTGAACCTGGTTTCTTTATTGTTCGTGCGTAGCTTAGCCATTCTGCGCAGCCTCCTTCCTCCGTCTTCGCTGCTCGCTTCCTGTGACTGCGATGCCCGCTCTTTACAACCTGCACGCTAGCTTCGCGACAATTCGCGTTAGCAAAACCACGCCCCCTCCCCTTGTGTCGTTGCTTTCGAGCGCGCAAGGATCGGGCATGCTGTGGTGACGATGGACGCTTGCAAACAGTGCCCACAAATTGTTTGTTATGTGCCGTCTTCACCACCAGTTCTTTCCTGACATTTTATGGTCTCTACTTCTCACTCGTGTAAGTAGAATGCGACGGCTGAAAGCGTGGCCGAGTCGGAATAATAGTGAGCCGGCTTTCGCTCAGGCTACGCATGATTTTCGAAACACGGTGAGACTCAAGGTTTCCGCTGTTTGGCTCTCGCCTGCGGTTTGTACAGAACGTTGAAGTCAATCTCGGAGGTCATCTTCTCCACGATGCCCGCATGTCTGCTCTTTCGCTTCGCGTCCGCATTCGCGAGTGTGAACACGCGCTAAGAATTAACACTCGCCTCCACTGTCTGAAGCGAACGTGGCTCGCAGGTCCGCAAGATACCGGAGAGTCGTGTCTGCGGCCACTTCTTGCTCACCGCGACTCAAAGCTGGTATCACAGATAGTCAACGTGAGCAGCCAAAGACGTAACTGTGCTGCCGCTTCTTGCTGATGAGAACGTCGTTTGTTGTTTTGTGTACCCCTTGTTTTGCGCGTTGATTTAACGAAATGATGTTCGCCATTCTTTGTTAGTACTACCGGCGCATGCGCACTGCGTAAAGATTACGGCGGCAAAGGATCGGTCTCTATACTAACTGCCAGCCAATAACTCAACCACACTTCTAGCGAACTTGAAGTTCCCGTACAACTGCATCGAGGAGAGAGAGAAGACACTGGCTAAATTAAAAGGTCCGGCGTGGCGACCATCCTCCTGCACGCCCCCTTTATCCTCCCTGACTTCTTACAAGACAGGACAACGCTGGCATCCTCCCAGACAGGCTCGACGCGCCAGACCTGTGCGTCGACCTCGGCCGCTTAGTAACCGTACACACACGCGCGCGTGCGCACGCCAACTCTATAGGCGTCCGGAAAAGGCGCGACGTTTCGGGCCACGGCGGACGGGACGACCCCGCTCCGGCTGCACAGCGCTCCTGGGCGCTTGCTCATCTTCTTGGTTCCCGTGCCGCCGCTCGCTGCCTGCGATCCGCCGTGCGCTGCGCACGGCCGGGTAAAATTGGTCTCGCCGCCCGCACGAAGGACAACGGGCGGCGAGCTCGGACGCACCGCTCTCGGGGGTAGTAGGAGAAGGGAGGAGAAGAACACAAGACCGGGGACGGAGGCAGGGCCACGCTCGTTCATTATGGTTGTGTGTGTGCGTGTGTGCTTGCGGCAGCGTTGCTTTGGGGTCGCGCGGCGCTCGCGCACATCGCGTTGCGGCTCAGGGACAAGGCGAGACCGCGGGAGTGTATCGTCGCGCGCTCGCTGCAACACTCGGGCGCGGAATTCTGGGTCAGCCCTCCGACGACGACGTCGACGAGGAGACGTGGGTGTATGGGAGTAGACCCTCAACGAGCGAGCGCTTCTTTTTCTCTGCCGCTCTTAGCTTTGCTTTCTCGCTTTTGTTCTCGTTTCATTCTGTTGTTGCCGTTTGTTTCTTCCTGTCGCGCCTCCTTATACTGGCCTGCGGCAGGCCGGCGCGTTGTTAGCGACGTTGCGGGCGCGGAGCTTCTTGCGGCGACTGAACGCGATTAGCCGCCGCGCTATATGGTATGGAGGGACACGTGATGGGGGAAGGCGGATGAATGGCGGGGCGCGTGTACGATGGTAGAAACTTCGCCCGTGATCACGTGCTTTATGGAAAGCGAGCGTGAAGCGAAGCAAGCGGCTTCCTCCGACGAGACGGAGAGATTTTAGAGCGCGCGCAGCTCGCCCACCTGCGTGGCGGCTCAGCCGGTCAAGAGCAGCATGCAAAGTAACGCTTTCGCGGATGAAGCCTTCATTGCTTTGTCTCAATAACCACTACGGCAGCCGAAAATAACGACGTCAACAACAAGAGCGGAAATGCCTCAAGAGAAAAGTTCCACACGAGAATCAAAACAACAACAACACAAAATACTGCTGTCGCAGTGTTGTAATGTATTTATTGTATTTAACGACGTAAAAAAGAAAAAAAAAAGAAATTGGCACACTCACATTTCTGCAATGACGGTTCATTTTTAGAGCGAAGTTTTCTCCCGCATTTGGTGTGACTGCTGCTGTTGCTGTCTACTGCTTGATCGGTCGGTGTGTCAGTGGATATATCGAATCGGGTTTATATGCGAACTTCATAGGTGCGCCAAATGCAATAGTACCAGTAAACGGGGTTATATAACACCTATGTGCTGACAGGCAGCTATAGTGACATTGGGAACGCTCTGTCCTGCGTGATCAAGAAAACAAACACTTACATTAAGCCAATGCATATAATGTCGGCTCATGGATATCTCTATAGCACACGGACCTTTCAATGGAATAGCATGCTATATTCGACGCATTTATTGATTTGCTTGAATTTCGTTGATTTAGTCATTCGCTGTGTGCCACTGGGTTTGGACCCATTCTTGGCCAATGTGACAATGCGACACACGCCTTGTTGTGAAGTTGAAACTTCCAGAAGCTGAAAAAAATACCCACAGTACGCTATAGGAGCAAAGCTTCTCATGCTCCAGCAAGTGCATCGGCTTCGGTATGGTTACGTAGTCGTACTCACGGGCTGTTATATATGTCAAATGACAGCTCGAGTGCAGCTTTCAGTATTCCTGCATATTAATCAGACAGAAGTTACCGACTATCCCACGAGACATCGTATATGGTAGCAGAGCTCTGGAACATTGATTGCTTAATGGTTTCTTGGCGCAAAGACTAGCGGTGGCCATAGAGCGTCATATCTGGAACATGGTGTACTCCGACTCTAAAGGAGCCCTATAGAAGCGATACAGAAATTTTGCATTGACCCAGATGGGCCCCATGATCTGTAAATTATTTAAACATTGACCATCGCTTCTCTTGCTCGTCATCAGGCCTGTTTTCAGTGCCTACCCAGCCACGTCGGAATCCTAGGGTATTAGGTGACAGACAGATCAGTCTACTACAGCACACGCACCCTCACGCCCATGACCATCTCTGCACCAGATGCCAAGATATTCTTCGCACCTTGCTGCACAATCTTTGCAAAGACGCTTGGTTCGACGAACAAGCAAAGCCTTTACTCCTGTGCAGAGTTGATCAATTCCTGTGATTTGAGCCCAACGAAAGGATTTATCGCACGTTCGAAACGCTTCTGCATCGTCTGCGCTCGGACGTATCCAACATGCATCAATTCTTGTGTCGCATCGATAGAAGAACGTCCCCACGTTGTAGCTTCCTACTAATAATAATTCCGACTCTTCAGTGGAGCACATTATTTAAAACGTGTCCTCAATATTGCCAAAATGCTGATTCGACCATTTCAACATCCTTGACAAACGTCCCCGCACAGTAAGCAGAGTTCTCGGAACGTAATCGCACCTAGATAAGTAGAGGCGTGCTGTGAGTGCCCTTCGCCATTTTTTAGAAGGCACTAATCTCGTGATCAACCTATAAGTGGCATTACATGTTTTATCGTCTCTACATTGTGTTTGTCTTTAACATATTGAGGTCGTGACCGTGTCGTTATATAAGTATACTTGAAAAGACTCGTGTGGACTTTTTCACTCCTGTGCGATGGGTGACCGTCCTATAAGTACTGGACTGTGCTTTCGGTGCTGGTGCGCGTAGAGAAATTCTTAGTGTGCTTGAGCTTGTGTGGGTATAAGTGCTCGTTGATATTTTCTTATTACCTTTCTTTTTATTGTTCCTTGAGTAAGGATCTTCGGATAGCCGGCTCTAAGTAGCTTACCTTCAATGTTTCGAAGTCTTAAAAAACAAAGAAGAAGAAACAGTGATACGAAATTCTTCAATATAGCGAGATATGCACGATATTTTTCTATGCATGCGTATACACCTGTCATTGCCATTATTCTCTCGACAAGCATCATACGTTCATCAAGTTCATTCTCGTGGCATCGCTGCGAAGTCGTCTCACCCCGCGCATTCACCTGATTCGGCGTTTGCATAGCTTGGGAGAGAGGTAGTGCATAATCATAAAAATTGTATTAGATTGAAATTTTGACCATTGTGACATCGCACCTCGAGCAGGATGAAAGTTAAAACATTTGTACGCACCACGGTTAGTTCTATAACAGTTATTTAACCGCTTCTTTAAATATTCGCTTCACATTCGTTTGAACATGTCATGTGGCTTTGAGTTATCAGGATCTGTTATACTGCATAACACGATTAGAAGCGAGAGTGCGTGTAGAGTGTGCGCATTTCGGGAATCTTGCGGTGGCGCTCCTCTCTGTCACAATAACACCGCGGCTACACCGCACAGAGTGGAACGGACGCGGCAACGCTCGCCGTGTGCCCCAACGCCGAAAATGCGTATGACAGGCGTTCTATGTGGTTACGATGATGTCGCGACCCCTACCCGACGCGATCGCGGGGCCACCGCTGTGAAAGCGTGGTCGTGACTGGTCACCTTCTATTGGAGGATTGCACGTGCCACGAAGCTTAAGTCCTCCTGCTGCCGGGCCTTGAGGATGGTGGCAAGAAAGGCGGACGCAATTACTTGCGACCTCGCGACCCGTTCGACGGGAAATGTCGATGGCGCACGATTTCACTTCGGTCTCTCGTCTTACGACAGACCAGTGGAGCGTGTGTAGGCAAGGTGTACCACGTTACTGGTAGAAACAGCTCCCGCGTCCTGAAAAACAGGCCGCTGCAATGGGAGTTCGCCTCCTTTTCTTTTTTTCTCACTGCATGTTGCTCACGAATTGAGCGCTGATCATTAATTAGGTGCCCATAGCTATGGCATCAAGATGGTAATAACGAGCCCCGCAGCGTTTTCGAGAGACCGTTAAGGTCAACGAAGCGGTAGCGCCACAATTTATGGGCTATGCTTTGCGCGCCGTGTTACAATTAATCTAGCTTTCAGCGACATGTCGCTGAGGCTAGGCGCAGCCGCGCTTACCTCGGTAGAATTCTGAAATATATCGTAAAATTTTTATTCAGATTTCATACTTTATCACTTCCAGAGACATCGTAGAAGTCCCGCACTGTCTGTAAGATATTGTTCAAGCACGCGCATGTTTGTGTGTGTACACCGTACGCATGCGCGCGAGCTGTAGTGCAACTTCCTCGAGATTGCTCAAAGAATCCCACACAAAGATACGGCTAGTCAAACGATAACCGCAGGCGTATGATCTGGCCTCGCAAAGTTTCTTTCTGTTTTCGTTCGCTCGTCAGTAATCGCACATACACACACCGTCTCTCTGGCCATCTTTCTTCAACCGCCTTTCCCAGCTGCCAGGAACGCTTCACACCGGAACGTTCTTAGCTCTATTGCCTGAACAGGCCCCGTGAGCTGAGCGCAACCGCGTTCATCGTGCAGCTTGTGCAACCCTGCCTTGCACACAGCTTTTTCGCTCCACTCCGGAAGCCCACACGAACGTATTGCACGCGGGCACGCTCTCGGAAAATCGTGGGAAAACAAGAAGCGAGCGGGAAAGGTCAGCAGCAGCAGCCGCCGCGCTGGTGGCGCGAAATTGATGCGCCTCCACCATCTCGTCGCCTGTAGCCTCTCCGGCCCGTAAAACCAGTTCCTCAAAAACGAAGTCGACCCATAGACGCTGGCACATCGGCATCTCATCCCGCTCGGTTTTTATGCTTTCTGAACGCATTTTTCTCATCAATTTGGTCCCGATGCGCCACCCGCCGAGTGCCTCGATATCTGCCAAAATCCGTTCCCTGGTGCACTGGCTAGAGATAAGTAAAAGTACCGTCGGCCACAGCTTTCATCAGTGGCGTTGAGCTGTCGTATTCCGTATACTTGCAGCAGAACGCGAGCTATATAGTGGCCGTACGGAACGTATTCGAGTCTCCAAGAAAGCATCGCAAGAGCTGACTGCCCGCATGATCCGCATTAAGCTATCCTCGGTTATCTGTGCTGACGTCATCGTCGCGGCTGTCGATGTTGTTGCTTATTCCGCCGATCCATTCAGCCCCCCGGTCGTCTCGCCTCCAATGTGGCAAAGCTGGCGAAAAGCGCCGCAGTGTCGTGATGGATGGTCTCATTCTTTCAACGGGGCGCTCGCGCGGGGGTTCGCAAGGTTATCGCGTACAGTGCGCTCCCCGCTTCGACGGCAATTCCATCACGAGCGGAGCAGCGCCGTTGCATAAGCAAGTGCGTATACGCGCCGCGTCCGATGATGAATGCGAGGAGCGCATTCCTGGGTTTGTACGCAACCTGTTTCCGGCGAGTATATATTTCGATGCCTCTTGGCCTTTGCTTCGGCAGTACATACTACAGCGTTTGCACTGCTTCAGCATCGCGCTGCGTCTGTAATTGTTAAATTGCCCACTCATGTTTTTAATTGCCGGTTGCAATGACGTAATTTTAAGCGAGCTCGTAGATATACTCTTACGTCTTGCTGGTAAGCTTCCCATATTTTGCATGGACGCAAGGTGGAGTCAGATACTGGTTTATGCGGGCGTTTCTTGCGTTTCCTGTCGTAGTACGCCACGCTGCAGTTCGTGGGACGTATACACAAATTCGTGTGGGACTGAGAATGTCTTGAACACTGTTGCGCAGACGCTGCATCCATTTCGTTTCTTCCTACGACTTCCCGAGCCATTCCTCCGGAAGCGCCGCCCTACTACGCGATGCAGACCGCACACAAGCGTAGACGGGTTTTCGGCGCGAATTCTCAAAAAGAAAAAAAGAAAAAAACATTCTTTTTCTTCACGGTCCCACGTCTGTCGGAAGACAAATGTCTCACGAGGGACTTCTGAAGTTCTCGTAGGACGCGAATTGTTTTCTTTTTTTTTTTTATCGGTAGCTGAAACGCGTTTGCGGATTTTATCTGTCGCGGTAAAGACGTATACAAATGCTGTCACTGAGTCCGCATTTCTTTTTGCGCCCTCAGTTCACGCAGAGCAGATCAGACAAGATGATTCGTAGTCGGTTCGGTGGAGTTTGCAATTTATTGTTGATGTGCTTTTATGTGCCGCTACTACGCCAGTGCTCTAAATCAGACGCAGTAGTGATAGGGCTCCGGTTGATACTTCGACTATAACGTGCACAACAGTCTGACCACAAGGACGTTTTAAAGCAAATAGCTTTCTTTGCCTCTTTCAGCTGTTCTTCTGGTGGTCGGAGGTTGGTGGCCTGACTCAGTAAGAAAAACGTTCGTTAGTTAGTTAGTTAGTTAGTTAGTTAGTTAGTTAGTTAGTTAGTTAGTTAGTTAGTTAGTTAGTTAGTTAGTTAGTTAGTTAGTTAGTTAGTTAGTTAGTTAGTTAGTTAGTTAGTTAGTTCTGTTCAACCGTATTGACCATAATCGTGAATAGTTACTGCACAATTTTTTTTTTCTGCTAGTACCTTCTCCGTCTAAATAAGGCCGGCGGCAGAAGTCGTTACGCACTGTATAGCTTCGGACTTTCGAACAAACACTGTACCATCGCGGATGAACGCAACATGAACGAAAGGGTATAAATTAGGCGGCCCCGTACGAGTGGCCACTCGAGAATGCCATTCTGAAGAGCTATGCGTATCCGGCAGCTAAAGTTAATAAAAGCCTTAACCAAGCATACGCTAACCGAAATAGACAGCACGCGAAGTGGCAAAAAATGAAGCGAAATAGCGCATTCTGGTCGCCCTTACTCGATCGTATTTTATTTGACCACGATAAGTGACGTATGTACATTTCGGCTGTTCGTGCAGACCAGCGCGTAGTTTCTAAATTTAAACCTATTCCTTTTTGTTCAGACGATTCAGCAGGCACGCAACCTACTTCATTCTTCATTTTGCACAGCGCAATGTTTTTCAGCACGCAATCCTTTTCTTCCTATTCTTATTTTTCCACTTGTGTTTTGCAGCATAGCCTCCTTCTTTCCTTTACACAGTGTGGTGTCTTGCAGTGTAGTCTTCATCCTCCATTTGCACAGTGCAGTGCCTTGCAGCACTGAATATTCTTGCACAGTGTAGTGATGATGATGATGATGATGATGATGATGATGATGACGACGACGACTACGACGTCGACGATGACGACGACAACGACGACTTTAATGTTATTAGCTTATACAGTGTAGTGTTTCGCAGTGCACGATCTTTTTACTTTTTCAAAGTGCAATGCTTTGCGGCACACCGTTTTTTTTTTCTCCTTTTGTACGGTAGTCTTTTTCTTCGCCATTCGCGGAGTGTTGTTGTTCTTGTGCTTCACGCCACGGTGATGGCTTGGCTGCACGTTATTCAATGCGTAGGGCACCCAACTACCACTTGTACCAAGCAATTTTCAGCGCCTTCTACAACGTTGGTGGTCCACCGATTGTTCTTCCCATCGCTCCGTCTGTACGGACCCGCTTCTCCCGGTTTCTCATATGTGAACGTTACGCTCTCACCTTTGTTCAAACTCTCTCGTTTGCATTTCCCCGCAGGCTTAAGTGGTTCGATGATTGTGGAAAAGGTACTGCGCGAGCACCACAGTACGTCAAACATTGTAGGGCAAAGGATGTATCTCACTTCTGCTCTGATCGGTTGAACGTCACACTGAAAAGTTATTATTTAAGGAAAGGCAAAGTGGTGGCTGCACCTTTAGTAATGAAAAAATTCTTTTATAGATAGCCATTCTTTAGAAACGAGAGAAACAGTGTACACTTACTTTTAAATGGAAGGACAAAATTAACGTGTGGGTTACAAATACGGCAGAACAAAGCTGATGTAAAAGCCGGTCTGACCTGCGAAATCCGAGCCTAGTACACCATCATGTTGCCTGTTGCTGCGTACGAGCTTCCAGGCGGTTTCAGAGAACAAGGAGGACACGCAGAAGCAGGCAGACAAGACGATCAACAGACGCTTTGTGATCGTTTTGACGTCTTTCTGTCTGTCACTTTTGTTCTCTGGCACCGTTTGCAAAACCATGACAAGCCAGCTAACCCAACAATATATCTTGTACATCTTGACTGTGTGTTGTACTAAATAAGTTAGAGCCGGAGCTGTCCGATTGCTGCTTGCATGAATATGTTTCTCCGCACGAATACGTAACCGAGGTTTTCGCTCTTTCCGAAGCAAATCAAATTTCCATGTTTAACTCATGACAGGAATTTCCTTTTCCCTTGGCTCTCAGATGTTCATAGGTGAAGTCAGCTTGCAAAAATTTGAATACGCTCGTGGTATTCACAAACGGCGTTTAAACATGAATGTCCACTGTTACATACCACTGACACAACTATGAATGTATGAAAACTAAAGCTCCGTGAACATTTCCTAACGTCTTTAAAGCAGGCTAAGTACGAGAAAGCCACTATACGCCCACTCTGGTTCATCGGCGCTCCGGGCTGATAATGAGCAGGTGTCCAAAAAAGGCACCGCAAATGAGAGCCCGTATTCACAAAAAGCCCTTATGCTAAATGTCATACTAAGAGCCAATTCCAGCCGATCCTGATGCTGTGCGTATTGTTAGGGAAGGCGACCAGACAGTGGTGAAAAGTAGTTGTGTAACTATCTTGTTCGTGGTCAGAATGTAATAGGGATGAGTGTGAGAAAACGGTTTCCTTGAAATTATGCGATACTTAGTTAACAAAGCACGTAGCCTGTTCGTCTGCATTACGGGCGTCAGCGAGTGCTCAAACAAGGGGTAACGTGATCAAGGCTGCTATTCAGTGTACTAAGAGAACATCTCATGGCCGCTAATTCAAACGGCGCTTGACGGCGCCTCTCTCCATCTCGTTGCATGCTCTTCACCTTTCTGTAACTCTATACAATGTTGTTGCAGGTAATACACATCGATACGCTCAGCCAAACCGTGCACACCAAGTTGCGCAGTTTCAGTACTTGTGACACTACAAAAGCTGTACCTGCCTACAACACTCATGTCTGTGGCCACGCTTTTACTATAGCAGACGCAGGATTAGCGTTCTTCATCTGGTGAACGCTGGCGCCGCAACACAAAGCAGAGATATTAAAGTAGAAAATAAAGTCAAAGTTTTTCGCATAACTTAAGTCACGAGAGAGAGTTACAGGGAAAAAGTGGCACGGATCGAGTGCACTGAAATATACTCAACCTCACGCAAGTACGACATCCACTCTTGTTTACTTTTTTCCCGTTTATTTGGATATGACTGCATCATTCCTAGTGGTAAAAAAAAATGGAAGCAAAAGAGCATGATCGTACAGTTCCTTTTGTATCATGATTCGGGACCTGAGGCCTTTTAGAATGATTTTCTCGGCAACAAAGGAAGAACGCACTTAGGTCTGGAGCCCTGACGTTCCCATGTACAAGAATACGGCTAATAGGTATGAAATGTTGACTGAACCATGTATTTAGTACAATCTAAATGATACTAAACCATCTAGTACCGATTACCTAAAACCCAAATGTTGTGAAAATTTGGTATTCAATTTTCTTACCACGGTTTTCCGTTCAGTGACACCAGACACGGCTAACTATATTGGCTATAGTCAATGGCTGCAAATTGGAAGCTGTGACTTCATGCTCTGAGGTGAACGCCCATATATCCGAATGATAGTACAAGAAAGTGAGCGACGCGCCCCCTCTCCCCCTCCTCCCTTACAACTTTCTTGCTTTCTTCAATGCGTGCTTTACATGCAATGTAAAAATCGGCCAACTAACATCACGTCTAGACATCGCGAGTTACAAGGACTATTGTCTCCCGAGGAGGTGTTAGGCCAGCGGCTCTCCACCGGCGTCTCTTTTTCACCGCAGCGTCAACGCAAACGTGCCTATAGCTATCCGTTGCGCAACCGACGGATAAGACGCTGCGTCAGTCGTCATCTACGGAAAAGAAAAAAAAAATTATGTAGCAGGCCGAGCACTTCCTTTTGGCGCTAGCTTCTGGCGTTGGCGATGTGGCAGCGCGTCAGGAGTGGTCACAGCGGCCGTTGAAGTTCATTAGGGCCCGGTGGTGCACACGCGCCGATCTCGCGCGTCGCACCTGTCCAGGCGTCGGCACGACGTACGAGAACGCGATACATACGCCGAGAGGGCGCCAACCGGGAAGCGACGTGGTCGTCAGGGCTCGCTGCACCGTGCCGCTGATCTGCGAACCGGGCGAAGAAGAAGGCTGCTCTCACTACGTTAAACCAGCAGTGTTCGCGTGGCTGGGTGGCAGCTAAACTCGTGCACGACTATCACGTACATTCATGTACATTTCTTTTTCTTTATTTACTCGTAAACAAATGCAAGCATAGGTGTACTTATTCAGACGAACGCCCCGTGGCCCATGGCTGAAAGGCGAGCTCCCTTTAGAAATTAGCTGTAGATAAGTACAACGACAACAACAAAAAAGGCAACATAAAAATCATTACGTAATTAGCTTTAACAGTGGGAACACAGCAAATATACATAAGTAATATACACCATAAGAATATAAACACAATGAATAATGCAAAAGAACAAGACAATTTGAAAATGAATACAAAACAACAACAGAGCTTAGCAATGCAGAATTAGTTACACAACGTATAAGTGTAAACAATAAACGAAAAAAAAAAAGAATAGCTGCACAACATGAAGGGATATTTACGGAGGCGAAGCGCGCGCAAGTAAGATGGCTCCTGGAAAAAGTCACACCTTCTCATCCGCGTTAGTTTTACCTGGGGAGCTGAAAACGTAAGCATTCTATGTACAACAGCAAAATAGGAGAAAATACACCATTGAGTGCTAAATTGAACTTGTTCTTTTTGTTTGCTTTTCTTTATACCGTTTGGGTAAACGGAAACCGCCGCACGTGCAAACTGCGCCCCGATTCCAGAATATCGTCCCAGAAACCGAAAACGCTGTCAAATTCTGCAGGAGTCCTTCGAGCAGCACACGTGTGCAAAAGCTCCGCCCCTCTAGCTTTCCCTCCATTGCCACAGAAAGTTGTCCACTGGTATACCCGAGTTGGGGGATGGCGTATCAGGAATCGCGTGTCTCTGCACGAGAAATTTTTATCGTAATATTAGGCTGGGTATAATGTAACGTTTCCTTTCGCTCGATCTTATTCCTTTCTTACCATCCGCATTTCACGATCAGCCGATCCTGGTGATAATGCAGGCGGATCGCCGCTAGGACGACTGACGCGTCAAGCGCGAAAAAGAATATAATTGTGATAGAATTGTTAAACATTGTCCAGGGCTCGTCTTCGCTTCCGCCTGTATTTAAGCTAACGTTGCGTTCAGAAGTAAGTGGATCACAACGGCTGCTATTGGCTATGAGCACTCAAGTTGGCAACGATGGTTGTGTCCAAGTCACGCCCTGACGGGACGACCGTTTCCATGGCAACGCCGTCGTTCTAACACGCGTATCATCGATATCGACACTGTAACCTGACCTTTGGTTTGAAACTACTGGTTCCATTGTTTAAGGTAGCGTGAACGACTTTTTTAATGCGTTTTGTTTCTTTCGCTCACCTGCTCAGTGTCTCTGAAAACTGGATACCATGCACGGCTTAAAACGCCCTTCGTACCGTATAACGGCCACTTGTAGAATGTAAGCGAACGACATAATAAAACGCCATGTGGAGGTCAGTACGACTAACTGCTCTCACGATTGAAGATTGTTAAACTGGCTCTGAAGTCTCAGGGGGGAGGACCTGAGAACTCCTTTGCTGTTAGAAGTGTGTGTTTCTCTGCAAAATGTGAATGCGTAATTATTTCCGCCTAGCAGGTGTCCACCTTGATCATAAAAGGAGAGACGTAGACGAATCCCTAAACGTCCTCTTTCTCTCACCATGCCACGACGACGTGGCTGGACTGCAGGTTTTATTCTTATTCAGATGTATATTAATTAGCGAACGAGAAATATAGGTAGAAAATAAGAGTAAATCTTTATTGTCAAGAGTAGTCTACTTGACGCAACAGAAGCTTACGGGTCACACCGCTCACAAAGTGAGCAGCTACCTTCATCGAGCGTTTTAGACAGCTAAATGTGCTAAAACATACTCTAGGGATAGAGCAGCTCTTCTGTAGCCGCTACTTATGGCGCCCGGTATAACATGCCTCGCATATATGAACCCCCGCAGCTACAAAACACTACGCTGTCGTGTTATGTCTTGTGCGACATCACAATATGGACACAATTCCCTGCCGTACCGAATGGGAGTGAACATCTGCAAAAAAAACCAAGTCCGTGTAAAACTGACGAGAAGCGCAATATGTTTAATATAAACGTTAGGAACGTTGACAAGTTAAGCTGAACAGTACGACAGGTTGTGGTCGAGGAATTCTGGCTCACAGCTTTCGTTTGTTGTTTTCTCCTGGCCGAAAGCGACATGCACTGTGCCAGTGACAGGTTTTGTAGCATAAATTAAATAAATTACTGCTTAATCTTACTTCTATTTCTCTGTCGCCGAATCGCAGAAGATACACTGTTGGCTACTTATTCAGACGTTCGTATGCATCCTAAAACTGCGCATCACATTCTGAGCAGGACATTATGCATGTGATTTGTTTCATTGGGTGTTTCAGAAGTAGCCCCTCGAGCAATATAACCGGGAGCATCGAAATCGCTTTCAAGCGATCGCTGTGGCTCTAACGCACGTGCCCCGCATTAATGTATTCAATGGGGCTAAATATTCAACCATATTAAACTGTAGAACTCTGCTTGCTGGATATTCAAATGTCGGGTTTGAATCCACACTTCACGAGTAATTCTTTATTAAAACCTAATTGGGTGATTCATCTTATATTGTTCAGGGCTGAACGAAATTGAACGGAAAGGAACAAACATTTTTTTTTCCTTTTGTTTCGTGTTCGCTGGCATACCTATATTTTGAGCAAAGGCTTATGTGCGCGAAGCTGGATCATCTTTCGTTAACACTTTTGTATAGTTAACCGCGCACTGCTATTTGGAAGCAGCTATCAGGATTGAACTGGAACTTAAAAGATAACCGAAACTGCCCACGCCAACCAGTTCGCTAATACAACTACAACAGTTTGTCATTGAGGCGTGCACGCTCTTCTTCGCTCAAAGAATGCTTCAATGGTGTCAATGCCGAATACGTGATGTACAAACCACTGTCTTCTTTTCTTCTTCTTCTTCTTCTTCTCTTATTCAGTTTCCACATGCAGCGCTTCTGGAACAACGTTTTGCGAACAGCGGCGGTTGGGGAGCGCGCCAACTGTACTGCCGACGTGTTTGCCGCCCAAGCTTTCCCACCGCGTCTCGCGGGAATGCCCCTCGCCGAGCTGTCAGGCTCACGGACTCCCATACGCAGGACGCTGGCCACACCTGCAAGGGCGCGCGCGTTTCCTCGCGCCCAGGGCGTGCACGCTTATATGGGGGGACGCGTCACCGAGAATACATTACGGGTCGAGTCCAGGTCGGTGCCGCTCGGCGCACTCTCCAAGGCACGCATTCCGCGCGTCTTCTGGCTGACCCTTTGATCACCTGGGTCATCGCTTGTGTCCTTCGCAAGAAACCGTGGCTGCAAAAAGCTTCCATACTTGTGACACGAACATACACGCTTGTTGGTTTACGTACACGGCGATGTGTGCGATGTCATGCGTACGGGACCGAGATCATTGAGATACCAATAACCATAATGGCTATGAACACTAAATTCACTCTCTGTATGACGAGCATCATTTCACAATAACGTCGAAGCATGCGTGTCAGTATCGTAAGATACTCGTTTTAATATATTTCATATAAGAGTGCCGGGACCGACAGACTGACAGCTCCAAACCTACTTCTCGGTCGTTGTGGACGCGCGGTCAACGTACGGCCACACACAACGTTTAAATACTTTAATGGATAGATGTGCGGCGGGAACAGGCGTTAAACGCTGTGCGGTAACAGCTGCCGCTTACGAAACAACCAAGAGGCGGGAAGCATAAATAGCTTTTCTGTATTAGGAAAAGCAAGGTTAGAGCAGGCAGCAGGCTAGGCCATACAATCGGCATCTATCTCGCCTTTGCCAAAAGCAGTGGGCAGCGGCTATCTTTTACCTATGTAAGGAATGATTAATTGCTTACTCGCGCCGCACGACCTGATAAGCGAGCGAATATAACGGCCTCCGGCCGTTAACTTCCGCATTCCAGAGTTGTCATCTTGAGTGAGGAGGTGAAACGTTGACGGCGTGACACAAGAACCGAAAGTCATCACTGCCTTTGATGTAGCTCCGAAGAAGGCAGCAGATTGGCACAGGGCCTATGCATTTTTCCCATCGCGGCAGAGGCGCTGGTTCGACTAATTGGAGAAAAACGAACGGTCGCCTGCATTCCAAGCGACAACTCCAGTGTCAAAACGACCTGGCATCCGTGAACAGATGGTACCGCTAATTGACACCGCTGCAGATGTTAATTACTCATGAGTGGCTCTGTCGCGCGCGCCGAACCGCGAACTTTCTGTTCAGCGCGGTGCGTCATTTCTCTCTTTCTTTCTTCTTCTTCTTTTTCTTTTTTACGCAGTTCACCGTTTTGTTTTATCCACAGCGTGCGGCTAATCGTTCGTTCTTGAGACGTGTCCAAGTCGACAGCAGTTGTTCCGGGTAGACGCCGTGACCTTGCAAGCCTCAAAAGAGAAACGTGACTTTCCTACCAAGAGCGGTGATCATAAACAACACGTCGCCGATGACACGAACTTCCTTGACAAAAGGAGCACCACTTGTTACACGCGAGTGAGAGCTGTTTGTATGCTACGCCTTCTATCACGGAGGTTCTTTTCACTGACCGCCCAGCGGAGCTCGACACCGCGTCGAGAAGAAAGCAAACAAATACGCACGTAAGAGCATTGTTCACGCGTCCACGACTCGTGCACAAAGACAGAACGTGGAGTGTGCTATACAAGCAGCGCCCGTACTTTCAAGTTTCGTATACAAAGACTCTGGGGATGACCTCAACGTGTGCGAGGCGAGGATCGTGCACTCTCGTACACTTGTCTCTATGTTGAGCGTTGCGCGGTACTTTGCTCTTTCTGTTGTTGCTTCTTTTATTACGCTTTTCACATCATTGATGGAAGGCTAACGAAGTTGTCAGCTTCGTGTACAGTAAAAAAAAAAGGCCTCTTCTCGGAGCTACGACAGCGTCGAACGCTGTGACAGCGTCATTAGCCCTCATGGGGAGCACACGTCCGTACGATCTTGCGACGATGTCCGATGAAATCAGGACGACACACGAGAAGCGAGCAGGAACTTAGCGCCTTCCCTCTCCAGCCATTATGTAAGCCTCTTTGCTGGGCACTTGTGCAATTTTGCGAGCCATTACACCAGCGGCATGCCAGGCGTTCCTTATCAGCGCGGCCGTCACAAGCACCGATGTATTGCTTGACTTTCAGTTCTGTTTCTTTTTTTTTTTCTCTGGCAATTTCCTCGAAGGCAAACAAAATAGTGAGCAGCTGCTAGAAAAAGGGGTAGGTTTTGCAACATGATGGAAAATACTAAATTTAGTTAGCGCTAGCTCACGCAGAAACCAGAAAATATATCTATAGTGCTGATTCCATGCAGGTTATACGCACGCTTCGAGCCCGCGATAGCGGAGACCTGGTATAATGTAGCGATTGCTTCAGCTCGATTCTATGCCACTCTCATCATCCGCCGTTCACGTCCGGCTGATTTCATTGATAACGGAGGTGAAGCGCCACTCTGACCACTTACGATGACCGAAAGGAATGGCATTGGAATAGAACGGTTACATTATCCCGGCGAAGATTATTGCCACCAGTTGCTTACTAATACAAGCGGCTGGAAAGAATTCCTTGAAAGCAATATGCTCATCGCTGCATCTGATACCATGTCTCTATCACCTTTTAATGATCACGCATTCAATCCTTCGAGCTGAACGTTAGTATTACTTTTCTGACCGTCGTGCGCAGAAAATTATTTATACAGATGTCGTACTTGTTGCGTACGTAGACTATAATATACCGCAATTTTAGAAGCGTTGCATTAACTGCCGAGCTGTTGCAATTCAAATTTGAGAAATGAGAAATCGACAAGTTCTCAATAACTTTTAAAATGTATGCTTGCGCGATCACAATGAATAGAACGGAACTGCAGGATATCTTCTAGAGACTGCTCTCAAGTGCGTATCCCTAATGATACAAGTACATAAATATCAAGAACGCATAGAATAGCAAGCGGAAGATGGACGCCAACTCAAACAAAGAGGTTTAGTCAAACCACAGAAAACACGCTCTGCCGAAGCAAACCACGAAGAAGAAAAAACCGGGAAGTGCTAAAAGTTGTTGCTTTGTGTCTGCAGGTGGAGGCCGCTACGATGTTATGGTAATAGGAAACGCGTATTCCGGCGCTGTTACCGGCAGCGCAGTCGTTATGGGCGTCAATATTGGCACGATTCGCTCTGCAAACATATAATCTCCGCACACGAGAAGCTCTTCCAAGACCAACGCGAGAGACCTTTCTTTTACGTCCCCCCTCCTTCCCCTCCCTCCCCTCCCTCCCCTGCTTCTTCGGTAAACCTTTACACCTCGCTAATGGTGGCGCAAAAAGAAGCAATCTCTCATTCGCTTTGACTTGTTTATCCTTGGGTGATAGTTTAGTCAGCAAATGTTCAGCGAGCGGTGAGAAAATAACTTGAAATCACTCTCTCTCTCCCTCCTCTCACCAATACCCTCTCTCCCTACCCTCACGCCGAGCTGGCTTAAAAAAAATGAAAGAAGCGTGTTTCATTTCTGTGCTGTTAATACGTTTCACGTGTTAGAGTTGGTCAACAATAACGTTACTGCAAAGTTTATGGTCCTGATTTGAATTTCTGTCGGTTTATACAAAGCACAAAAATTTAGTGCGCGTGAATTGTTGGCTGAGAATAAGGCTATAACACCGCTGAAAATCGCCGCGAAGTACCAAGTCAAGCATGACTTATTGCAAGCACTGATTTCCTAAAACCGGTGTTTGGCTTCTCTTGAAGGCCTCGACAAGAACGCAGCAGGAGATACCGGTAAAACCAATACACAGTAACAGGCATTCATTCATGAAGTCAATTATCTGAACATCATCAGCATACCTCTATTGCTGCGTGGTAATCCCCACATATGATGGCGTCAAACTGAGCAACATTGTGCTTGCGCTGTAAAAAGCCGGTGTGTGCTGTTTTCGTAAGCATGTGGGGAAGCCATAAGACGCGGTGGGCTAGGCGACAGTACACTGTAGCTAGGCTATACTTAAGCGATCAGTGGAAGCCGCCTATATCGGACTCATTATGACATTGCACAGATAAGGGAGAGTGCGTAGGCAAGTCTCGTAAGGTGATGGTTGTTCTATTCTAGCAACCTGCTGCGCATTCGTATACATTCACGACTTACCCTCAATGATTACGTGGGGCACCAGCTACTGCGAGCTTATAGGGTTGCGACGGCTTCCACTATGTCTGAGTGAGCCGGCTATTTACTCATGCTTCCGAAATACGTTCGCACACGACGACGCTCTCCGAGGCTGCGTCAAGCACGTTCTGTAGACCCGGACTGTTAAGCGGGCAGCTTACGTAACGTCGCAGTGGTTGGCTAGCGCATCCGGTTCCCACGCACAGTTTGCCGCAGCGGAATGGGCTCGATGGCTAGCGGTGCTGGAGAGAAAAGCTTTATTCGTGTTCGCCGTGTGGTGAACGCGTCACCTGCGCTGCGTGCTTCCAACCTTTGCCTATAGATTCGCTTTGCTCTATCTGGATTGTCGAGTCAAGTCGCTAGAAAGATGCGATAGCCTACATGTGAGTTTATAAAGACGCAGTAATGCAAAGCACCAAGACTGAACCTCCTTGGGTTACTAGACGTTCCATGAAATTTCGTTGTTAAGATTTTTTTTTTTTTTGCACTCGGCTCTCGTCAGGGTGTGGAAGCCGCGGCCGGAAGTTGTGCGTGCTGCTCGTAAGCAGAAGGCCTTTGAGTTCGTGTGCTTGAATAATATCATTTTTGAACTGAATAATACGTGGATATATGAAGAATACGCAAAAACAGAAGTACTGGTTGGCTTCGTTTGTGATGTGCTGTATATCTTGTTAGTGGGGGAATAGATCAATATGCTGCCACTCAAGTTGCTTGCGAGTGAGGAGTAGGTGATATATTAAACCAGTTTGTATCAGTAAAGACTACGAAAGCAATGTAGCACTGTAAATGCACACAACTAGGTGAACCGAGACAACCTATATGGTTTTAATTCGGGTTTGGAAATACTGGGATTTCAACTACAACGACTAAGTATAACTCAGCCACGCACCAATATTTATTAGCAGCGCAAACATCGCGGGTTCCAGCAAGAAAACTAACCTGTGCTTAAAGCTCTCTCTATATTAAGCACTTTGTGACGAACTCATTTCTTGCTGATTTTTGCTAGATGTATTGAGATTTACGTTACCCGCCATGGTTGCTTAGTGGCTATAGTGTTGGGCTGCTAAGCACGAGGCCGCGGGATCGAATCCCGGCCACGGCAGCCGCATTTCGATAGGGGCGAAATGCGAAAACCGCCGTGCCAGGTGGTCCAAATTTCCGGAGTTCCACACTACAGCGTGCCTCATAATCAGACCGGGGTTTCGGCAGGTAAAACCCTATATTTAATTTTAATTTAATTTAGATTTACGTTGGATCTATCAAGTTATGTAAAAACAATCAATGTGAAAGGACGTTCATGCGTGAATACTACGACAACAACAGGAAGATGTCATTTTTCGTAAATGTTTCTCCCATAAACATCGCTGTAAATCTAGGTTAAGCTAGCAACTGGCATGCCTTTGTATGAGACGTATATACAATGTTTCACTCTTTGACGTTCATTGTTTCACCATGTGTTTCGGCGAACGAACGAAGGTTGCCTACAATCAATCTTTTTGAACGCCTGTCAGCCGGTTCGGGCACATGAGGAGCATTGTTTATGATATCGGTAGGTAGCACCCGCGCTTCTTGGGGGATTTTAGTGACGTTCTCGACGTGACGAGACCCGGGAGGAGTGGTAGGGGTGGTCCCGACAACGATGAAGGGTGAGGATAAGGTTATCGGCCGGAAAGGTAAGTACTAACGTTAGGTCTTCTATAATAGAGCCTTTTTTCATTGTGGAGATAGAAGGTACACTGAAACCAAGGGTGTCACAGGCCCATATGCATGCGTTGAACCAACACGAAGCTCTTGAAATCAGACTGTCCACCGTGCTGTAGGATGAATCATCAAAAGAGTCTGGAAATAGGCACATATCTTTCTTCTTGTTTTCTTTCTTTTCTTCTTGTTCTTTTTTTTTTTTTTGCGCTATCGACCACCACTGCATCCATCTGCTGTGCTTGCCCTGATGACTAGGTGTGTTCAGAGAGGGCAACTGGACGGCTTACTGCTTTAGGGCGTTTTGTGCCGCGATATTTTAGTGATGCCTTTCTCGATACTATTGATTTCGGCGCGTTTCACGCTTCGTCAGTGGTCAGATTGACGCCCCGCCCGCGTTGTCAATGGAACCAGACAGCCGTGAATGGCACAGAACGAAGCGGAAGGCATCGCTACGAAATCGCGGCTCTGAATTTGCCTGTGTAAACACCTAAATAGTTGCAGCGCGCAGCTATTTGCACCATACCTGAAAATTTAAATATATTAAACAGATAATTTTTTTACATTGACTACTTTTTAATATCGAGGAAGGACTGAAACCTACGCTTTTCTGAATAAGGAGCAAAAAAAAAAAAAATCCTACATGCTAAATGGCACGAAATTCAGAGGAAATGAAAACAACAAAAACAAAGAGACAATAAAACAAAAGCAATGAAGATTACTTAGGACAGGAAAATAAAATAAACATAACGAATCACTTACTGCAGAAAGGAGAAAAATGAAGAAACTTCAATATCGTCCGCTAAAGGTAATTCTTATATGGTTGAAATGTTTGCCCTCTTGTTAACTTATCATTCCGAATAGACGGCTTGCCCCTATATATTCCATAATGAGTTCCATGATAAAAGGGCTGCCTTATAATATTTTATTCCGTAAGGTCTCAATAGACTACAGCTGGTCGCAATTTGCGACCAAGAGACGTGTTTCAGGCCCCATCAAGTGTAAGTGGCCATTGTGAACCTGGTCGTCTTTTTCTTTTTTTTTGCCCAAATCATGTGACAACTCCGAGACCTGTTTGAAATATCTTCCTGTGGTATTTTACGCGCATTTCGCTGTCTGCCTACACTCTGATGGCGCATAAACTGCCCAGCATTGCTATGCAAGTTTCTTCAAAAGTAAGTCAGGATGTGAAAGGTTGCACGAGTTTCTCAGTGCATCGTAGCACGTTTAAGTATACAGGAAAGCTTCACGCAAAAGCAGTGCACCACGACAAAAGCCGTCTGCTCGTATTTGTAGCTTCTGTTTGAACCCAAGAGGCCGCCGAGATTACGCCCAAAATTCTTCCGCCTGCTCCGCTTTCAAGGCAGGCCGATTTCCGAGCTTCGTTCCCCAAGGCCGCAGCACACATTCCTTCAACTCAGCGTGACATGCAGTCAGCTGCGAAATATGCGTGCACTGGTCTGACAAGGGCCGTGCACGCGCTGTCATTCACTCGAGGGGCGCGCATGGCGGAGATGGCTCGTTGAAAGAATGGGTCCCCCTCCTTGCGACACATCGGCGCAGTGAGCAGCGAGCGTTGACGAGATCCACTACTTGCAAGCAACAGCTTTACCCACGTGCCTGTCGAGCTCGAGTGATTCGCCTCATCACGACCTGCGTGGCTTTGGATCTTCTTTGTCCTCAACCCTTCTTGTTTGTACATCACGTCTCTCTCTCTCTCTCTCTCTCTGTCATACACGGAAGTGTTAATAGACTTCTATGCAATCTTGATCACTACGAACCCAGTCATCTTGCTAGCGTCATTGACTACTGTCATCAACGAAGAAAGGCTAATACAAAGAGAGAGAGAGAGAGAGAGAGAGAGAGAGAGAGAGACGTGATGTACAAACAAGAAGGGTTGAGGACAAAGAAGATCGAGAGAGAGAAAACAAAGGCAAGACAGGGAGGTGAACCAGAGGTTATCTCCGGTTGGCTGCCCTGTACCAGAGAAGGGGGAAACGGGTGCTTAAGATACAGCGGACATTCTGAGCCGACGATCTTACAGTGCTGGCTGATGCGATTTTCACACCAGAAGGCGA